>NW_026249968.1:0-242480 GCF_024043155.1 Alternaria arbusti
CTGGGTGTTGGGGGGTAGATGGGCTGGGTGTTGGGGGTCAGAATTTCCTCGCGAAAAGCGGGAAACCCTAGCGCTAAGCCACTTTAAGCGAATGTAAGGCCTCACACCCGGCCTCATATTGGGTAGGCTTATTACCTTAAATAGAGGCTCTAGAGACGTAGAAATTAGTAGAAGTGTCTATTACAGTATTACTTATCTTAAGAGTGTTTAAAGTATAAAGGTTATTCTAAGATAACCTAAGAGTTAGTTCTTAGAGTATAAGTAAGTGCGCTAGATAAGGTAGGTATACTAGCACGATTAGTAGATTAATATAATAGTATAAGAGTATAATAGCATGTTTTAGTAGAATAATGTAATATTATAAGAAGTTAAGAAAGAAGTATTATCCTTAGATTAAATACTAGAGTCTTATACGAAGTTAAATACACTAAGCTATAAGAGTTTAGTGCCTAAGCTATATACTTAATAAGTATTGCGCTCGTAGATAAGCGTATAAGTAATTATAGACAAGCAGTAATATATCTTACTAGTTATTAGTCTAACTACTTATGCTCGTAGACAAGCGCTTATATAGAACTAGCGCTATTCTGCTTATAGACGAGCGGTTACGTAACTACAGCGCAGTTTCTATGCTGCACTCCTACGACTATACTGCACGATCCTTTAAAGTAATTACGCTAATCTCTAGAGTGCCTCTTAGGTTAGATTATAATACCTACTTAGATTTTATCTAGGCTCTTAGGCAGTAAAGTTTAAAAGCCTTAGGGCTACCTGCTTAGTTCTACCCCTCTATTTCTTATCGGCCTTATCGCCCTTACTAAAAATCGCTTAGAGCTAGTAGCTCTAAGCACGTTCTCTAGAGTAGGTTAGCTCGTAATAGGCTTAAAACTACTAGTTTTTTCTTATAAGCTTCTTACTATAATTACTTTATTATTCTATAATCTATTATCTACTCTTTATAAGACTCTTATAGATAGGCTAGTATCGCGAAGATCTATATTATAAAGGCCTACGTTATAAAGATCTATATTGCAAAAGTAAGTGTTATAAAAGTATACGTTGCGTATACGCGCAACGCGCAGTAACACGTTAAAGAAAGTATATTACAGAAATATTATCGCGTAAAGCGACGCAGTTTAAATACATGTCTTTATAATAATATACTCTTCTATTTAAGTTTACGGCAAGCAGAACGCGAAACGCGAATAAGTTTACTTTACAAACACTGTTCTGCAGCGAACGCATTGCGATAACACTATTTCTAACTCTACGAACGATGCTACAACATATCTAAGACTACTAGATCGCTCATTTCCTCACTTCTAACATTGTGCCTATCGCACTCGCGTCGCTTTCGAGCGACTCTCTAAGAGACCGCGAGTGCTGCATATGCTACCGAGCCTTTGTTGAGCCTCCCGATGACTGCGCGCTTTCTGGGACAGACGGCGATGACGACTACGAGCACGCCGTGTAGGTGCAGAACCGCGGCGCATGCGTGCATATCTTCGGGCGGCGATGTATCGAAACATACATTCGCGGCGGCTACCCGTAGAGCTATACCTGTCCGTTGTGCAGAGTCGAGTGGTTTCCCGCGCCGCACGGCGGGCGGACGGAGATGGTTACGGCGGTGAATGGGGCGCTCGCGAGACTGGCGCGACTTGATGCGAATGACGAAGGTGTGCGGCGCGAGCTTGAAGCCGTTGACGTCGCGCTGATTAGGATGAGAGAGATACTGTATACGCATCGATGGCTGTAAGGTCTTATGACAATACGCTTAGCCGTGGGTCATTCGCGTTTATAGATGACAGCAATGCATATTTTCTATCTCTTGCGTCTTTGCGAACGTCGATTGAGAGTGCCTAGCCTCTGACATGCCACATTCGTTCGCGTCCGGTCGTTGCTCGTGAGTAGCGAGCGTTTTGACACGTTGTCATTCTTGAACGAGAGCACCACACGCGCGTTGTCGATGTGACGATTAACATGGTCAACATCGACGCGATTAGACGTGGCGCGAGTGAGTGGATGATGCGATTTTTTTGTGACTGGGACAAAATTTAATGGTGGGCTGAAGTGACGGTATCGCGTGAAGTCTAAGACCCCAAAGCTGCTTGCGTGTAATGCGCAACGCCATCTGAGCCTTACCACGGTTAATCACAGCACTGGCATCGTGAACACTCCGACGCAGCGTCACTTGGATGTTGTGAGAACAGTTGCCATTGAAGATTGTGTATTGCAAGTGGGGACTTACGGTGTGATGTCGCGGTCGCAGCATACGCGCGTGGCGAGTGTCTTCGCGAGCCAAAATTCAGTAACAAACGCGTTGCATGGCATGCGACGCTGTGAATGGATGTTTGTTCTGCGAGGCAACAGCATGCAAGAACAGGATCTTTAGCGCGCAATTGATCGGGATGCGACAATGTATGAGGAGTTCGATTCGTGTGTTTGTATATGGCGCGAATGCGAAATGGGTACCGCCTTCTCCCGATTTGATGCGCACATTACGCCTTCTGCTTCGTCTTCTTCCCGACCTGGGTCGCAACATCATCCGCGTCGTCCCGCTGCAGAAGTGCCAGAGATTCGTGAAGCAGCCTCTTCTCACCGAGTCTGACTGTGATCGCCATGCGATGGCGCTTAGCCAGGTCGTCACCTTTGAGAAGCGTCTCGTCTTCTTCTATGGTCGTCGGATACATCCCAAGCTTTGCAGTCAGAGCCTTTGAGACGATCACTTGGTAGTCGTCAACGCGCTTCCGTTTATCCGAGAAGAGCTCTGGCTTCTGCTTCTTGATGCTCTTGAACACAGCCTTTACTTGCTCTTCCAGCTCAGGACAGACTTCGCGCAGCTGAGCCGAATACGTGAGCTGCCCTTCCGAATCTGGGTCGCCGGAGTCGCGCTCGATGATGAAGTACTCTTCCAACTCTTCGTTCTCTTCAAGCTTTGCCTGGATCACTGTCAGCTCATGCGTCCGTCGGGAATATGACAGACATTATCGTACCTCGACCTTACTAACGACCTCTTCCGACACTGTGAGCTGTTCAACGAGCGCTGCGCGAACGAGACTCCAAGATAGCTCCGCTACATCGTAACGGGCATGTTCAGGTGTTACGTAGCCATAGCGGCGGAGTAGCTCAGACGTTGGCAATGGACCGTAGTAGTTAAGGACCTCCGACCCAGCTGGCAGAGTTGATCGAAGCGACGTAACTTCGAGACTGTCGCCATGATTGACATGTGCCTGTCGGGGTCTGTTAGCCCACTGAAGTCTGCGTCTACACTGGCATATGACTCACGTTGAAATCGGCATTCGCATTGAGTATGTCTGCCATGGGTACCATTCCAAGAGGAGTAGTGCCGTCACGATCTTCGACCCATCCGTCTTCTTCAATGTCGGACTCCTCGTCTTTGTTATCCAGGTCGAAAGCGTAAGACATTATCGTGCTGCCCATGCGGTGCGCAAGATCCAGAAGTTCTTGACTACTCAACTTTGAAGCCCCTTCCGGATAGAAGACCTTGGGGTTTTCCTCGACGACAGGAACAACGCGCGATCTCAACATGTCATCACTCTGCTGCTTTCCAATCTTGTCGACTGAAAGGCAAGTTCCCTCAAGCTCCTTCAGTTCTCCTTCGGACCAGAAGATGGGTGTATCGAACGTCCGTGGTAGTACGTCCAAATATGGCTTCCAGCGTGATGCATCGCCCTGTAGATGCTCGTACATCATGACCAGTATGAGGGACGTCCATGAGTCGAGCGGCTCTTTCTCATCGTCGCCATCACCACCGACAAACGCGTCGAAGACTTCGGGCAGTTTACCAGGAAGTTCGGAAGTCTCCACGCTAATGATCAGATCTCTGGGAATGGTGAATAGCGTCGTATCCTGGGGTATATCTTGCTTTGCAACTATGCACTATCAGTGCTCATGATTCCACGTATTGCTGGGGTTTGGAAGGCGTACTGATTCCTCGGCCCGCGTCCTTGTCTCTCAAATCTTGAATTTCAAGCAGGTCGTCGCGGAAGACACCGCCGCCAGCCTTGAACCACGCCAAAAAGCGATCGGTGGCGCCTTTGAAGTCATCATTAGCTTGTGAGCGCGACATGGTGTTCTGAACTGTCAGCCTGGGTATTACGGCTGGAAGATATAGGCGACGTTGCAGAGCTTGCGCGCTTCTGAACGCGTTTGACGATGGTCGCGTCGGCGCAATTGGTGGTTGCAGAATCAGACGCGACTAGCGCGACGTCGGAGATAATCACAATCTCCGGGCGGATCCCGAGAGCATCGCCGCCAAAACACACCCACTCTATCTTCACATCATGGAAACGAAACGTCGTAGATGCATGCATTGATCTACCTAAGACACGGTATACCCACAGTTCAGGAGTCACTCAGGAGTCGCGACGCACGAACCGAATGTTCCCTCGCCGCCGCCTATCATCGTCAACACCCGTCCACAAAGCGTCCACAGCTCGCTCAACCTCATCCATCCTCTCCGCTATGTCTGAACTGTCGGTCATCACCTCTTCCGTTCGATGAAGCTGCTCCAAGAATCCCATCGTTCGCATCATGCGGCCCGCACTTGGTAAAGTCGCGCCATCATCGCGCCTAGGCGATACGCCGCTGTGTCGCGATGTTGGCGCTGTACCTCCTCTCCGCTGAGACATTCGTTGCGACAACCGCTCATTATCCTCACGTGATACCCTGTTCGCCCTAACCGCCGCGGCGAGTTGTAGGCCCGCATCAACCGCCTGCCTGGCGTGTCGCAGCTCCGCCTGCATTAATCGCCGTTCCATCTCCTCGTCCTCTTCTTCTGCGCTGCCACGACGCACGCCTTGCGACATGTCAGCACCTGTGTGCGCTGCGCGGTGGGCTAGGCGCAATCTTTCCTCGTCGTCAGCAATCGCCTGAATGGTCTGTTCGAGAGCTGCTTGAGGCATTGCAGGTAGTCGTTGACCCAGGGATGCGAAGAACCGCTGACGCTCCTGCTCACTCGTATTTTCCAACCCAAAGATAAGCTCCATTCGCCGGTCCTCCGGCGTCGCCCCAGGCGCACGAAAGCGACTCCTCTGTCGATGCGCTCTCGCTACCGCAGACTCCTCCGACTCTTCATCGACGTCTCCGAGTGCATCGCCCTCATCATCGCCAAACCAACTCTCGCGACACATTGGGCATCTCTTGCTATATCCTCTACCGCTGCTTAGATGCTCCTCGATGCACATTCTGCCGAACACATGCCGGCAAGTCGAGTTGGCGTGAGTGGAGCGTACGCGTACTGGGTAGTCGCCACCTTCCTCTAGCGGGGGAAAGGCCTCGTAGCACAGTGTACATATCCGATCGCGTTCTGGTACATCATATAGTGGCACGGGTATCAAATGTGATAAGCACTCGCGGATGCGTCGTTCAGCTCGTTGACTGGGCATGTTGGGTTTGATAAGCGTTTCTACAAGTGCGCACGCCGGTAAGTAATGGTAAGGAAGTGCAAAACGATGTCCATGCGAAGAGAATTTATACTTGATTTTGGGCTTCACGTCGCGCCTCTGAAGTCGCTGCTGTGCTTGGAGCTATCGGATTGGCATCACACGTTCCACATGTTCATCGCGGGACATTCAGAAATGCGTGCTTCAATTGACTCCATTCAGTATCACTACACGACTTTACCGCCGGCAACAGCCCGGTCTCACATTATGGGATCTAGCCCGTCCGCAACGCTCACAAGTAGTGACGGCTATGCGATCGGCCTGCTCGAGCAATTGGACGACCGTCCACAAGTCCCTAACAGTCCCCCGGGTTCCAATACGCTGTCTACTCCGCCGCAAACCACTCAAAAAGACATTCTCCTCGCTGCGAGATGTAGTAGAGGAACTAGAGCTACTCGAGCTGCTGAAGCTGTCAGACCGAGCACTCGCCGCCCGAACAGGCGTGTTGTTAGCCTCCACCGCAAGGCTGCCAGGTCCCACCGTTATTGTCTGTCTCGGGGATCCTAGCATCCTTGCGAGTCTTCCTGCTCTTGCTACCGTCACTGGTCTTAGAGAACCTCCAAGCCTTACATTTCCTTCAGCGCCTTCGGGCCTTGCAGCTTGCGGCGTGTCCACTCGGCTGCTACGGCCATCCCCGTCTCTTCTGCCACGCAATCGCGCAATCGTATCTCTCACCGCTATACCCAACCTTCGCCGACGCTCCGGCCATGGAGATGGTACTGACTCCCTTGGATAATAAGTGAAATGCACACGATCCGTGCGAACAGTCCCGGAAGCTGCGATACGGCTGATTTCAGGTATTTCTGCAGAGAGGGTGTCTTCAACAAAGCTATACGGATCCTCGAATGGTCTTGTGGGCCAGGCTGCTTCGGCGTTCTCTCTAGTTGGCTCCTGCATTGCAAGTATGATCTCCAGAAGAACACTTGCCGGGATATCTCGAATGGTGTTGAACCAATGGGTGCGGCAGAGTGGACACTTGTTGCTCCACGCATTACGACCTTCGGATAGTTTGCGCAAGCAACGATGACTGAAGACGTGGTGACAGTCACCGAAGTGAATTTGAACAGGACGTTCAGGTGTTCCTTGCTCGTCAGGACTAGGGTCGCCATATCGCGTGACGCAAAGCGAGCAAGTACGGTCTTCGCTTCGTAGTGAGGAGGACTGAACTTCAGTGCAATAGAACGTCTGGAAGGTTTGTGCGTCCGGCGCCGGCTGCGGGGGCTGTCGGGCGTGTTGCATGACTTCTCTCTTGCGGATGTCAGGCGTGGTCTACTTCGGCAGTCAGTGAGAGGTATATGTCGCTTTCAGGTGAAGCGCGATTCCATTCAACAGCCACAAACCTTCGTGAAGCGTCGCGTTGCGGACGGCTGCGACGCAGCTGCTCAAAGCCCCGCGTGGCGGTTCTACGCCCCGAAACGCCTTACCACGGAGTATCTATTCCCGAATGTCAGATGAACGGTCTTTGTTGCTCCGGTCTTCACGCGCACACGCCGTCAATTCCTAACACCACGTAACACGAACTCGATATCAGGTTTCATTTATATCTACTATCATTCCTCACACGTCTCCATAGCTCTGCCAACCGTCCGCATTACCAAACGTGGCCCTTGCTCTGTTGAATTTCCTTCACATTAATGTTCCGCCACATCAACACTCCAACAGCACCAAGGACCCAGATACACGTACTCACGATCAGAAGCCGAGACATCGCGTTTTCATATGCATGCTGGATAGCGATGCGCGTGGGCGAGCCGATCGGATAAGACAACTGCTTCGCCAGATCCCCAAAGATCTTGTGAAGATCAGGCATCTCCTCTGTAGGCAGATGTTGCCGAAATCGACTTGGAAGCACGTCCGACCAGATTGAGGCGGCGATAGTCAGACCGATGGCCCCGCCTATGTTGCCGAAGATGCTAACGAGAGCGAGCATCGCCGCAACATGTTCGTGTGACCCTGCGGCTAGGATAGCGATCTCATCCGTAACGACGAGGACGCCTTGTGAAATGGAGATGAAGAGGAAGCACACGATGATATACCCGGTGTTCCCCGGAGCGAGGAAAAGGACCATGAGACCCTGACCCAGCATGCTGAGCGGGATACCAATGACAAGCGATACGGTCTTGAAGCGGCCAGTGCGATGAATGATGTAGCCGGCCAGGACCGCGAATACCACGCTGACCACGGTATAGGCTTGTGCGACGTAGCTCGCTTCCTCTACGCTGAGACCTTGCACGACTTGCAGGTATGAGCCGAAGTAGCTGTTCCAAACGGCATAGCTGCCGAAGAGACAGGTACACAGGAGACATGCGCCGAATACTGTTCGATCCATGAGTAAGCTGTATGGAAGGAGGGGAATTGTCGCACGATTCTGCTCCCAGAATGCGAATGCAATGAGAAGACCAATGCCCACCACGAACATGCCGACCACCATTGGCGATGCCCAACCGTTGCCCGCCAACGTGTGAAGGTTGAATGGCAGCAAAAAAAGGGTAACGCCCACCGACACTAAGCACAAGCCGACCGCATCGAACTCGCGGCTGTAGTACAACACTGACTGCGCAGCACTACGACCGCTCTTGCGCTCGCGTACGAGTCCCATACTCTTCGCCTTCCGATAATTTCACACCAACAGACCAAAAAGCGGCAGCGTGACAAGCGGAACAAGTACACTGAACATACCAAACGCCCACCGCCATCCTAGGCCATTCAGATATCTCTGCGCCAACGGCCCAGCTACCCATCCTGTGATGAGGCCAGTCGAGTTCATGAACGCTTGCATCAGCGCCCTGTTCTCCAGCTTCGTCGTATCAGCGATGAACACCGACAAGATATACTGCACGCCATTATTGCCCACAGTATGAAATATCATAGCCGCAGCATACGTCCCCACGCCCTCGCATACCGTCATCAAAAGTAATCCTATCGTACCGAGAATCACGCAAAGGATGAAGCCATGCGGCCGCCCGAAGACATCGATGATCTTCGCGATCGTCAGGTTGGTGACTCCGCCGACGACGTTACTCAGTATGCTAACGGTGGGCGTGAGAGAGTGCATGGAGAAAGCGGATGTGACGTATGGTACGAGCGCTGCTGTTGTGCCGGCGAGTAGTGTTTCGACGAAGTAGATGAGGTAGATCATTATGTAGGCTGTTGTGAGGGAGTGCTTTGTCCAGGCGCGTGTTGTGGCTTCGATGGCGAGGACGCCTGGTTGGGCTGTGGTGGAAGAGGGGTCATGATTGGCTGGTGGGTCTTCAAGATGGGTGTGGTGGGTGTCGTCGATGCTGGATTTTGTAGGCTCGGCAAATGTAGATGTCGAAGAGGATGGAGAGAGGAGAGGCTCTTCGATCGACGCGCGGGGGGAATGCATGTCGCAGAGCTGCGGACTTCGAAGAGTCGGGTGAGTGTATCGACGGGAGTAAAATTGACCGCGTAGATACGACTTTGCGGCTGACTACACTCAAAGCTCAGCGGCCGATAGTCGTGAAAACCATGCAGGTTAGAAAGCCATGCTTTCTTGCGCTAAGCTGACTTGTCATCCTCACCGAGTCGACGGCATAACACGAGCATGACATGCATGGGGTACAAGCGGCTGGGCGAAGAGCATATTTGCGATCGTTATGGCCCGAAACCCTGAACCTTGCTGGTGCGCAAGCGTGGGGGCTCAAGATGCACGGCTGACATGCGTTTGGGGGCTACATCATGGCCGTGGAGAGTTGTCTCACGAACCTGCCTGTTCTTGTTATGGTGCTGGGCGGTGAGTGCGGTTGCATCTTTCACGCGTTAATGGTGCATTCCAAGGTAATACTGCACACGTCCGAAAAGAGTCAAGAGTCAAATTATACGCGCAGTAGCTATCATACCCCCCCGCAATCACGTCAAAGCGCCTAGCCTTACCTAGCTCAACAAGCAGCGACATCAACCAGTTGCGCATATCTAGTGAACTCCTCATCACGTGCAAGCATATCCCGCTCCTCGGGGAACGTGCCCAATACCAACTCCACGCCACCATCTGCCTTCAGTGGGAACACTACTAAGAACCTGAATCGCCCGCTTCCACGCTCTAGCTGGGGTCTCATCGTCTCTGGCGAACCTCGGTTGGCGAAGTAGACATCACCGAAGCTGATCTCGTTCATCTGGAAAAGTATCATGTTGGAGATCATGGCATGCATGTGGTCAAGACCCATGTTGGCTGTGGAGAACCTGCTGTGATCTGGCAGTGACTGCAAGAGGGTAAAAGCATCGTGGATCAGTGCTGGCGTCATGCGCGCTGCAGAAGCACGCAGCATCTGCGCGATACTTGCAATGCTCGTTGTGGAGGCGCAGAGTTCTTCTACTGGCATGCTTGTCCGGTTGAGCGTGAGTAGACTGCCCATGTATGAGTCTGGTAAGAGGGAGGAGAAGTAGGGTCGTCCGTCCGTTGGCAACTCGAGAATGGAGCAGTCGTCAGGGCTAAACTGTTGGCCATTGGCCTTGGCTACAGCGTAGCGAGCCCGCAATGCCGAGCGCCAGAAGAAGGCTTGTACCATATCGCTGATAGACGTACTGACACCGTTCGCAGCCGGATCGCTTGTGACGTCCGCTTTGAGTAACTCGACCTTCTCGGGTGGGATCAAAAAGAGAGTAGTGTCCATTTTTCTCTCTGCAGCCGGCAAAGGCCATATCGAGTGCAGCGGGTAGCGTGGCGGTCGGCCAAGAGGTCCCGCTGGCCTGGCAGCATGTTTCGCAAGGACGTCGTCCGTGGGAACAAATGGAAGTAAGCCCCAGACATCAGGGTCGATCTCATCTACCGAGCGCGCATGTCCTTCCAACTCATGCAGTACTTCGGGAAGGCTGTGGTTGAAGCTCTCCGCATCATACCACGCACATGTTGCTGATGAGTCCCCTTGCAGGTACCTGCAATTCTCGGCCCACGCTTTGATAGCAATGATAGCACCTACACCATCCAGGCAGCAGTGGTTGAGGTCAATGGCGAGGATGCAACCGCCTTTGATGAAGTTGGCTTGCGCAACAAGGATATCGGCGGGTAGTTGTGGGAAGGTATCTTGTCGCAGTACCAACTCGTCCTTGAAGGCTGATGGGACGAAACCGCCTTCTCGTAGGGTCTCGAAAGTCGGCAGCACATTTGATAGGTCCTTGTACACTAACCGGTCGCGAGTGGGTTGCCCAAAGGGTGGCACGGCAACGGTGAGATCGCCGTTTGCATGTGCAATCTCGTCTTTGGAAGAGCGAATCATCTTTCCACCAAGGGCTGGTATGAGTTCAAAAGTCCGATTGAGTCCGGCTTGCATGTTTGCAAACGTCTCTTCGAACGACGCGTCTGCCTGTAGCGGAAAGTAAAACACCAGGCCCATGTAGTGATTCGGATTGACGTAGTCGAAGGGATTCAGCCGGAAGGACTGCCACGCTCTTCGCTGAGCGATCATGCGCTGCAGTTTCGATTCTTGATCGTCACCTGATCTGGCACCATTCTTTGCTCCAGCGATCAATGGTTCGAGAGCGGCGGTGAACTTGGCTAGGGTTGGATTGGCGTAGAGATGACGGGGTGCAAGTTTGTCCAGGCCTATGATAGCTGTTCGGATGGCACTAACGGCTGCAGACACTCCCAAAGAATCTAGACCGAGGGCGAACAGGTCATCGTCTGGAGTGGCATTGGAGGTGGCTGGAAGAGAGGATGCGAGTATCTCTCGGACTGACTGCTGCAACGTTGATGTGGAGGTACTGTCAACGATGAAAGACCTCTCTTCACTCTGGAAACTGTAGAACCGCTCGATGTAGTCGTCATAAAGCGCCATTGTTGCTTTCCTCTTGACAGTCCCTTTATCTGTCCGAACGAAGGGTTTGTCTGGTTGCGCGAAGATGACGTGGTCGCGTGTCAAGTTGACTGTGTGTCGGGCTGAGGACATGCTTGTCTCGATCTTGGCCCATATGCTGTCCATGAGTTCGTCGCTCTTGGTCAAAGCATCCTTCAGTTCAATGAGAAGGCCTGCCTGACGCTTGTGGCTGCCAACAACAAGGCAACCATCGATCGCAGAGTGAGTGCCAACTAGTGCTTCGAACTCCAAAGGCAGGATCTTGTATCCGTTGGATAGAACGATAAGATCATCGTTGCGCCCTGTGAATGCCCAAAGATTGGGTTTGGTGGGGTGTTGCTTGTAGAGATCTTTGAAGTTGATTGAGGTCTTCTCCGGGAATGTGTGGAAGATGCCTTGGAACAAGGATGAATGTTCGTTGCGGTGAACCCAATGCTCATAGACACCCGGCTCCACTTCCTTGAACTCGAATCCGGAGTAGGGATGGAAGGCGAACCAGAACCAATCCTCCCTGTCAACAAAGAGGTTGCCGATGAAGAGACCCTCCGTCGTGCCCGTCAAATTGAGCACTCTGATGACGTCGTTGACTTTGCCGGCACTAATCGGGCTGACCGGGCCACCCGATGCGCAGATGAATTTAGATCGCTGGAGCTTGGCCAACACATCAGGTGTGTCTCCAAGCTCATCGACAAGTGATGGTACCATACTCCAAATGTCGATCTTCGCACTATCGGCAAGGTTCTCGACCAGCGACATGTTGGGTATAACGTTTGTTGGCCCCATGACAACCTGTAGACCGAAGAATATTGGCATCAGGATGTTCATGATGATGCCAGCGCCGTGACACATAGGAAAGGAAGAGTAGATCCGGTCTCCTTCCTTCCAGTCCGAAGTCCATGGTACCAACCCCTCATCGCCGTCGACAGGTGGAAGTAGGCGAATCGCATCCATCGTTCCGACCAAGCTGTGAGACCATGGAATAGGTTTTGGCACACCTGTCGAGCCCGATGTGTGAAGATAGCAGAAGGGATCTGAAGCCGAGTTTTGGAAGGTTTTGGTGTATGGAAACGGCTTGGTGTCTTCTGTATCCAGGAGCTCGTCTAAAAGTGGTAGCTCCAACAACTTCATCGAACGCCTTTCCAGGAAGTTCTTTACCAGAGGTACTGCCGGCACTTCGCCTGCTTTGGCCCAGATTTCGCAGTCGGTTGCTTCGAGCACGGCCAGTGCGCCTTCAACACTGTTCTTGGGCGAAAGGTTGAGGGCGGCGTAGCCCACTTTGACACACGCATATGTAAGGAGGACATGCCGGAGGTCGTGTGGCCCGATATAGCCTACTGGTCGCACAGATGTCGACTCGCCGATCTGTGCGTGGAGCCACCAAGCAGTCTTGTCTACGGCTTTCGCAAACGCATGCGCTGATATATCTCGGTATGTTAGACCTGCACCAGAAGGCTTTGCGATGGAAAAGACAACACGGTTGGGGTGATTTCTCGCGACTTGGTCCATGATTTGAGGTATGAGACGGTGGCCATAGTCAGGCTCTCCTCCAATGGCGTCCGTATACGATGAATCCGAGGTCTTCATGTTCGGTGAAGAACGTGGTGGGGATCGCGGTGGTGATTGTGCGAATGAGGTGGGTGGTGTCGAAGCGCCACTGGCCATCGACATCGCACTTGGGGATGAGTATCCGCTCTTCGTGCCGTTAAACAGGCTGCGAGCTTGCAGATAGCTGGTGTTTGCTTCGTTGATCCACGGCATATCGGCTCGTAGCGGTTTCCTCTCCTTGAAGTAGCTTGGCCGTCCGTCCTCGTATATCAGCTCGAGACGCTGGTCCTTCTCGAACTCGCCCTTGGGTGCGCTGACCCATTCCCCATCGGCTAGCATGGCTACGCTACAATGCCAGGGTGTGGTGTAGCCCGTTTTGGTGTTGAGAAGACTTATGGAGATCTTGTGGTCGCCTATCGATTCGTGTATCGACAATCTCAGGTGGTTTGGGAAGGCTGCTTTGACTGCTCCCGCATAAGCCTGCACCTGATGTCAGTGTCCGGTAGCTCAGCCACGTAAGGAGAAGGTTCTTGAAACTTACGTATCCTCTGAAAAGCATCTGCTTGGCTAGATACTTGACGTCCCTCTTGTATTGGTTGCTGCCGCGGTTCTCTCCAAGCGCGAAGATGTGCTTCAGATCCGACTCGAGAAACTTGCGGTAGCCGAGATAAGTCAGTCTCGTATCCGCATTCTCCCTGATCTCTTTGTCGATATCGATATCCGGCCTTCCATGCTTGTTCAAAAGCAGTCGCCTGAAGTTGGTACAATTGGCGACGTAGGTGATCTCTCGCAGCTTGTCCGGGAGCGGAAGGTCAAGTATGTCCTTCAAGCGAGAGAAGGCAACGTGGGTGAACTTCTTCTCCACTGCCATCTGCCGCAGAGCCTCGCCATAGATCCATGTCTCACGGTCAGATATCGATAACAAGTCTTGTTTTATGCATTAGTAGAGAACATCCGTAACCATCATACATACACATACCGTTGTAGGTGATGCCATCAGATATGATGGTGACTCTGGCTCCGGGCTTGTAGACATCCTTGATCCTTGCGCACATGTGGTTCAGGCGTTGAAGCGCTAACTCTTCAGCCTTGTCGGGAAGGGAACCAAGCACTTTGTAAACCTTGTTGGCCGACTTGAAGGGAAAGGCCGGCAAACATGCTTCGACGCGTTCACCCGCCAGGACGAATCGGTCGATTACGGCCAGGAAGTTCGCCGTTCCTGCCGCTAAGCGTTCTTTGGAATCGTCGAACTTGTTGAGAGCATGTTCGTAGATGATATCCAGGATCTTGGTCGATGTAAGTATTACGTCCGAAGACGATCCAGCAACTGGCGGGTTTGTGGTTTGAAGCGAGATACCAAGGCCGTTGGGGCTGTTGCCAGTCAAGCCGTTGAGGCGTATGGTCATGTCCACCATAGTCAGTGAGACATCAAAACACTTGTGTTCTGTGAAGGTGAGTAAAGCCTGTCCTCAGGTTCTGAAGTCGCTCATATAAGGACCCTAAAATGAAATGGTCAGAGTTGTGTTGTGTATGCAGGTAAGATGCAGGATTGCCACACGAGCCTTCAGGCCAGACGAAGGCTGACGGAAGCCACGATGACAGTGTAGTGTCGGGAACGGCACGCAAATACAGTCCGAGCTCCGGCATTGCAGGGGCGGCTGAGGTAATATGAGGTTGTTCGAGGCGAGCGGACGTTCACCGGGTCGCTTGTTCCCAGGCAGCATACAGTCAGCGCATCGTGCGAGTCATGGCGATCATTCTCAGCGCTGGCATTATGAGATGCTCCTGCCATTGATGCAATTGGGCTTCACGAGACCAGGTGGAGGTGGAGGGTTTACGATTAGTGTGCATGTTTGGTCCGGCCAAGCTGTGTCGCTGGAGTATAGTCATTCTGACTGAAGACGAGCCCGATCCGGCGATCGATAACCCGGATGGGGGCTAGGACGCGTGATGGTCGAGGATGCAGGTCGGTTGGTGTGTGAGGGCATGTTGGCGACGCCTGCCGCGGTGAGGTTTGACAAGGGGTGCCAAGCGTCACGTG
This sequence comes from Alternaria arbusti, assembly GCF_024043155.1. Lineage (NCBI taxonomy): Eukaryota > Fungi > Ascomycota > Dothideomycetes > Pleosporales > Pleosporaceae > Alternaria > Alternaria arbusti. The sequence goes on from NW_026249968.1 coordinate 14,862, forward strand.
TTCTCTAGCGGCAGTCCGAGCGCGAAACCCTCTCATCTGTCGCGTCGCGCTTCATCGCCAAGCATCTCCTCTACTGCATCCACGCCGCCACCAGGCGGACGCAGGCTCAGTACAGCCTATACTCACGCTTTGATCACAACTAACAGTTGACGATGCGATATATGCTAACCGGCTACGAGCAGCATGTCGCCCAATCGTGTGTTGCCGTCTAGGAACACGCTGACACCAACATTACCAATGCTCTCAACATCATCTCAACGATGCTCCTCATCCGCCAATCTTAGTGCAAGGTTCCACGCAATTGCAAACATCACAATCGCCATCGCAAATCCTTGACTTCAGGCGGATTAGAGCGGCGTCAACGCCAACCATCCCTAGCTTACGCGATGTTGCGATATAGCTTTGTCCAGCCACCGCCTCCCGGTGGAGAAGTGGAAAGAGAACGGCTCAATACGAGCTACATCTGAAGGCTAAGAGAACCGAGTAAGCATCGCCGTATTGTGGGAGTCTCAAAGCTGACAGCAACAGCAGTCTTACGATCATCCCGACGCGAGACCAGGCTCTAGTTTGAGCCAGAAGCGCATTCTCTTCTTCGTAGTCTTCCGACCGTACCTACCCGTGCCTCCAACATGCCGCCCATGTCTCCGCGCTCATCGCAAAGCTCCCGGTTATCCACCGATACAAGTTGATACCCTCTTCTCCATCGTCTTTTCGCTAGCCGGATTACTGTGGGCGGGGTCCATATCTTGGCTACGGAGTATATCTCCCTAGGAGGTTAAGAAGGAGCTCAGTCGTGTGTCGGACTTCTACATGACATTTCTAGCGGCAAAAGATGCGTCGCTAGACTTGCTAATAAGAGCAGCTGATAGCCAAAACGTGCTCATGCGAAATTCGCTCATTCGAAAACGCGCTCACGGCAGTATGCGCTTGTTTGAGAAGGCGCTTATCTCGTGCAGCTAGGTGGCTGATCCGGCAGGGTGCCTCATGGCAAGGACTAGACTCGGCTGCGCACTCGTGGGCGACATGTGTTGAAGGCCTGGTGCGTGGGATGACGGCGTCGGAACCAAGCCCACAGCAGCGGGTAATATGCCCTCAGACCGCTTGCAGTGGAGCGGGCCGTTGGACAGGGTCCGTGCTCGCAGACGGCTTCACCAACCTCACCCTGGTTCGCGGGTCGTGTCTGCATCCCCGCTTACTGTCAGCATGGCGCCTCTACGCCCGCCGCAAACGTCCAGTACATGTACACATGCGAGGCCATGATGCGTCGCGGCTCGCTATCGCGTTCTCACCGGCCAACATGACACACGATTCAACACCATACCCATATCCGTATTCGCAGGCTGCGCAGCTAGATCCGCGCATCACCCTCCCGCGACCGTCCATCGATCCTGGTCTAGCACCTTTGATCGACTCTGCGCTTTTACCGGAAGAGTTGGATGTAGCCTTCCTCCGCGGCTTCGATGTTGGTGGCAGTCCCGAACCAATCCTCGCCGCGAACCCGCATCTGACGCATACGGACCATGCCGTACCCGGCTCGTGCGGCCACAGCATCGCCTTGTCAGTCTTCGCCCCGAAGGCCTCGCCCAATGCATTACCAGTCCTGTATTACATACACGGTGGCGGCATGATCTCAGGCGATCGCTTCAGCGCTGTTGCGCAACTAGTCGATCTCGTCCAAGACATCCCATGCGTCATCGCCTCGATTGAATACCGGCTCGCACCCGAAACGCCTGCACCAGGCGGCGCCGAAGACTGCTATGACGGTCTCGTCTGGCTCTCGTCCAACGCCGCGCGCCTAGGCATCGATCCAGCCGCGATCGTGATCTGTGGGTCCTCAGGCGGTGCGCCTCTCGCTGCAGCAACCTGTCTCATGGCGCGCGACAAGGCAACCCCAGCCGTCCCGATCAAAGCGCAAATGCTGTTGTCGCCCATGCTCGACGACCGCTGCGACAGCGTCTCAGACCACCAATTCGAGTACGGCGTGCCCTGGAACGGCGCCACGAACCGCGCGGCCTGGAACCACGCCCTTGCTGGTCAGCGTGGCACCAACACAGTCACCGCATATCAGGCCCCATCCCGCGCTACCGACCTGTCCAACTTACCTCAGACTTACATCGATGCGGCTGAATGCGAGGTCTTCCGCGATCCTGCAGTCATGTATGCTATGAATATGTGGCGGTGTGGTTCCTCGTGTGAGCTGCATGTCTGGCCCGGTGGGACGCACTTGTTTGATGCTGTTGAGAATCCGAAGGTGTCGGTTGTGGGGGCTGCGATCGCGGCGAAGAGGGCTTGGCTGAGGAGGCTTATGCTGCCGTTGGGTGATGACGGCAGCACGGCATGAAGTGCTATGCTTGCCGTGGTGTTGCGTACGTGTCCAGGTCGAGATTCTTCGTTCTTGCGTCCGTTCGAAATATCGTTATGAACGTACGCTAACATGTTCATTGCTTGCGATCCAGGCAGCTGGCCTTCCCTACTACCCGCATCTCTACTTGTGCCTCACAGCTAATTCATCGTGATCAGCATTGCTGGCACACCGTCGTGGCCACCAACATGCAAAGTCTACCCCTTTCGAAACTGTGTCCTTGATAGCATGATCACTTTCGTGAGCTCACTGTCAAATACCCGTAGTCTGCTGTCAGCCTTTTCACCAATGCCTCAATGTCTTTCTTGGGTTAAACAGCGACTTGGGACTTGTGGCGTATCCAGCCTAGCCTCGAACATATTGTCATCCACCAACCTCAAAGCGCTACAGTGACCACCGAAGGATCGAATGGCTATTAATAAATTGCTCATATAGCCAAGAACAAAAAAGACTAGACTCGAAGTATCCACAGACGTTAGTGCAACAGCTGGTTGGCTTGGTATTGCTCGGCTATGCCGCGTTATTCGTTGTATCCGTTCCGACAACCTAGACTACTTGCGTATACCACCCGGGTTATCAGACACATATCACCTCATTCCACAATGCATTGGAAGCTCTATCGTGAACTTCTTTACTCGTCGAACGCATCATATTCTTCACACGACCACAGCAACTATCCGCATAATGACACGTAACATACCAGACCAAAACCCCAAAACGCAACGGCTTCCCATGCTGCGACCACTAGGTACGCAAACTCCCATTCTAGCCCATATCCTTCACACCAACTCACCGCCCCACAGGCAAATCCGAACAGCTCTCCGCAGTATCCCACGCCCTCGGCTTCTTCAAGAATGTCGGCATGTCCGCCCACTACACCCTATCCAATACTAATACTACCCAACCACCTGATCTACAAAGCGTGGTGTATGCGGCAATGGCGGATGTCGTAAAAGAGCATCCTATCCTATCCGCCATCCCCATAAACGAAGCGACACCGGAGGCGTACTTTGCGAGATTAGAGGTCATCGATCTGACGAACTGCGTGTTTTGGAAGACACGTGTAGGGGGTGCTACGCGTGGGGAAGAGGATGGGGAGTTGGATGGGATTCTTGAGGGTCAGCATAATATCGATTTTAAATCTGATTATGGGGATGTACCCTTCTGGCGTCTGGTTATACTGCGAGATGCTGGAACGGAACTCAGCTTCACCGCGTCGTTCATCTTCCACCATAGTCTCGGCGACGGCGCGACAGGTTCGATCTTCCACACATCCTTTCTGCAGGGTCTGAACACCGCTATCTCTCTCCCCTCTCTCGACACCCACAACTACACATGCATACCCGTTGACCCCAACATCCAACTTCTCTCACCCCTAGAGCACCTCCACCCTCTCCCGATCAACCCTACTCCCCGCTCCCACCGCGCAGACAGCAGCTCCTCGCTAAAAGAATGGTTCGGAAAACCTATCCACACTCCCCTGTCGACGCATTACAAAACACTCTACTTCGCCCCCGCAACCACCGCAGCCTTCGCAAAAAAATGCAAGGACAACGGCGTAACAGTGACATCCAGTCTCACCGCCGTGCTAGCAGGCGCTCTCTTCTCTGCTTTGCCAGATACCGTGGAAGCGCTGACGGGTATTATACCGATTAATCTGCGACCGTGGCTGGATCTGCCTGCGACGGAGGCGGATGTGGCGATGGGGAGTTTTATCGATGCGATGAAAGTGCAGGTCAGGCGTGAGCAGTGTGGGGAAGGCGGTGGTGATGGAGAAAGCACGATGAGCGGACTGCGAGCTGCGCAATTTACGTCGAACGAGATCAAGAGGTATCTCGCCAACGCCTCGCCAACCGGCGAAGCATACACGTCCATCGCGCCTTTCAAACTCATTCCGGATGTCGCTGCGGTGTTTACATCGCTCCTTGGCACGACCCGCGATGCTGCATTCGAGATATCGAATTTGGGCCGCTTTCACGATCCCTCCGCTGATTTGCTTCGGTGTGGCGACGATGATCCCGCGTACTGGCGGATAGGTAGGATGGTGTTTAGTCGTAGTGCCGTTGCGTTTGGCGCGGCGGTTACGACGAGTGTTGTTACGGGGGCGGATGGGGGGTTGAGTGTGGGGTTTTGTTGGCAGGATGGTGTTGTGGGGAGTAGCATTGTTGAGCAGGTTGTGAAGGGGTGTAGGGAAGGGGTTGAGGGCTGTGGGGTTTGATTGAGATAGGGAGGGTGGTAGTGGAGAGGGACGTGCGTGGATGGATTGCTCGGTTATGAGGAGGGACAGAGTCGATGCGGGCTCGTGATGCGCTTGAACTAGCTCAGAGTATCATGACTGTATTGTGCTCAAATTCTTCCGTGCGCAAGAATGCTACACTGCCCGATTGTCACTTCTGTCATCGCAAGACGAACGTTTCCGCTTGACTCCGGTGCGAGTCGACGTATGCATCTGACACAGCTAGGGTGCTGCGTGTATCCCCAAATATGTGGCAGTCACCGCTAACGAGCATCCAAGATCCATCTCGACGCTGTCTAAGAAGGCAAGGTGCAATGGCACCTGCAATTATGCAGACTACATCGCCATCTTGTGCAGCCCCGGGCACGATTACAAGCCCACCGTCTTGCATCAAAGCAATACTGCACTCTTGGAGAGATTCATATAATTGCGAATGTTCGTATTGAGGTAAGATTGTAGTTTTAACATACTGATGGGGTGTCAAAAATTTGCCGTGGTCGGTAAGGCAATTACTTACAAGAGTACGATCAAATGTACCAGCCAAGCGTCTCAAGTTGTAATCGAGAGAAAGGCCATCCATTAGGGACATTGCTATAGTTTGATTAATGCTAGGTATTTTTATGCGTCCATAGATCTTACCATCAAAAATCTTTCCACTGAAGTGGCCGTTTGTCTCACTACTGTCTATTTTGCTTTCTTCATTCAGATATCGCCTGAGATCGTCGAATTTGTTGTATATTCGAAGCATTTGCGTGTCCACGTCATCAATGTCAACAAATTGCAAGACCCGACTACACTCAACAATCCGCGCGTATTGACATCCAATTACGTGTAGTATAGGATCAACGAGACATTCGTTGTACGTGTACGATATCAGGGCGCGCTCTTGGTTCTCAATGTTCGTGGGCGAGAACCAATCGCCTAGGCCTTCGGTTTCGAAAGTTTCCACGTAAAAGGAACCAAATTGAAGAGGGAGAGTTTGAGACCAGTCTGGTATCCACGAGGCCATGTCCAATCCATGTGGATGACGAGTGGCGGTGAGTAGGCGAAGACCTAACACTGGTAAAAGGAATTCTGCAACTCGTTTGAAGCATTCTCCGACACTCGTAACATAGTCTATTAGAAGATCCAAATCCTCCTGTCCAGGGCCGACTAGGGATTTCAAGGCAAACACTTTGTCTCTAGGGTCGGTCGCCAGACACTCTCTACTCCAGAAGAGTAGATTCCACAGATTAAACTGTGGTGTGGTGTACTCTTGTAGGCCATCCGACATAAGTCTCAGAGGGAGAGACCAAGGAGAACGCGTCACCTTGGTGCCATCGTAGCCAAAGTAAAGCGTCCTTAGAGCATCGAAGGGTATGGTGGCGGAGCCATACATTATTGTTACTAGGTCCTTGTCGTGAACTTCCTGGAGAACCCAGGTTCTTTTGAACCACGGATCTTCGAACAAGGTTTCTAGCTGCCGCACGATAACTGAGCTGGGCCGATTCCGTACAGGATTTGCGCGTGATAAGTCCAGCGTCCTTCCCGCTTTTGCTAGTTCGTCCAGAATTCTTTCCGCTTCTGCTAGTTCGTCCAGTAAAAGGCGACATTCTGGAACCACATCGTTGAGCATAACCACGACACCGGATGCGAAGTCATAGACATCCTTCATCATGCGAACTTGATGGCCCCGCTCCGAGAGATCCTTCTGGTTGATGCAAACAGCATCGATCCAGAGTGCGCGATGTTCTTCCGGGAGCCGCAAGCGACGGAGCGCAGCGTGGCAGCTTTTTCCAACTGACAGCTTCAGTTTGGCGTCGTTGCAATGGATCACATGTGTCAGGCCACTATTTCCCCAGGTATAAGACACAGCTTGGTAATCGAGTGATACGCCGGAAAGCCTCTCGTGGCATATCGTGCATTCGATTGGGTCCAACTCGTCTGGACTGGGATGTAGAATGAGGATTCGAACAGAGTCGCTGTGTTGTAACGGCTGATATTGGTACGAAGGAGTTTCCATGACGAGATGAAGTGGACAGGGATCGCGAGTAGAAGTAGTTGCTGAGGTTTCAGGGATTGTGACACCTCTAATTCATATGTGTGCTCACGCGCATAGTTGTATCGATCGCGAGGGGGTATTTGACTCGTCTGTACGTCGCCTTTGGGTTGGCGCAGTACCATGAGATGGCAGCGACACTAGGTGTGACAACAGGCACCATGCGAAAATTGAAAGAAGTGCAAGCTCTCCTTTTCTGAAGAGGCTGTGGTCTTCGGAAGCTTTTAGGCAGCAACTTCGAGGCGCATGACAGCTGACTGCATCGAGTAGGTGGGGGCAGTGCTGTGGCGTAGACATCATCATCATCACAGCCGCGCGCAGAAGCAAACATGGTCAACAGACACCTTACTATCTGGCTTTGATTGGGTCGCTCTCCGGCTGCTCAACTCTCAATATTCCTACTGATGCATCGGCGCGGTGGGCGCGCATGGCGATTCGAACGATGCAGGCCTTCAGCACCTCGCAATACCATGCCGAAGCGTCACTATATTCAGGAAGGCCATAGTAGGCGACATATCTTCTACCTAGGTATTGCGGATTGTCGCATTACTTGTGGGTGGGTATGGAGAAGATCGCTTTCTTCACCAACGTACGCGTCCGTCGACGCTTCTTCGGCCGCCATCCTCACAACATCCGCCAACGCGAGATGCACCACGCGTTGCAGACGGGGCGATTATGGCTCCGTACCATTTATCGGTCTATAGTTAGTAAGCAGGCACTATTATACTCAAAGAAGCGCAGGCGGGCGGAAGGCCTGTTGTTTCGTGAATTTGAATCAGGTGGGGACAATACAAATCTTCAGAGACTTCGTGTAGTTAGTTAACAAACTTATAATCAAAGAAAGTAAGGGGTATGGGAGACTTGCGGAATTCCCTGTGGATGTGTTATGGTCTTGTTCAAGGTGAACTGTGTGACGGGCAGTACAGCACGAACCTAGTAGTCGTAGCATGCGGAGCTGTTGCCCTTTGCGCTTTTCTCCCGGAGCTCGTTTCACGTCAGTCTGTTACCAGAGGTTTTTATTCCAACGATTGCGAGCTGTAATGTGAGCAGAATGCAACAAGTTCGTTGAAGAAGGTATAATCCCAGGGCAGATAACCGGCTTAGATGATCGGACGAGATGTATTGAAAAATATGATTGGCGACGAAGGACATCAAGCTTACCGGCGGGTACTACAAGATCGGAGTAACGCTGTAGCGCTCTTGGGTCAACCCTGGTGATTTGTGGGCTCATCCAAGAGCACTACAGCGTTACTCCGACCCCAAGCATGTCCGTCCATCATGTCACTTCAAACCCTTGCTCTCGTACCGTGCATCTACAAACGCTTGCAGATATCCTCAATAATCTCCTCCGTCTTCGCCTTACCCCCCATATCCGGACTCAACAACCTCGCCTCCTCAAGATTCGCATCCACAGCCTTGTAAATCCTCGCCGCCGCCTCCTCCTCACCGATAAATTCCAACATGAGTGCCGTGCTCCTAATCGTCGCAATGGGGTTCGCAATACCCTGGCCCTCGATATCAGGCGCAGACCCATGGCACGGCTCACCGATGACAAAGTCTTTACCCACGTTCGCGGAGGGGACGAGACCCAGGGAGCCGACGAGGGCGGCGGCGCCGTCGGAGAGGATGTCGCCGTAGAGGTTGGGTGCGACGATGACGTCGTAGTCTTGGGGTTGGCGGAAGAGCTTGTACACCATGGAGTCGACGATTTGTTCTTCCACGTTTACGCCGCCGTATTTCCTGTTCTGCAGCGCGCGGCGGGCGGTCTCGCGGAAGAGGCCGTCGGTTTGCGATAGCACGTTGCTCTTGTGTGTGATGGTGACGAGAGGGGAGGAGTGGATGGACGTAGCGCCGGCGTCGCGAACGCGTTGCCGGCGGAGGGCAATGTCGCCGGCCATTTCGGAGATGTTGAACGAGGCGGTTTCGGAAATGCGCTTGATTGCTTCGGCGATTTTGGAGCCGTCGGGCGCGGTGTACGTCTTTTCTTCTTTGACGTAGAGATCCTCGGTGTTCTCACGCACAATCACCAAATCCACATCCCTTGCCGCTCCCCTAACACTCTTAACAGGCCTTACATTAGCGTAAAGCTTCATCTTCTTCCTCAACGCAACAATCGGACTCGAATAACCCTTGGTTTGCACAGTGGGCGAGCTGACGGCTCCGAAGAGGGCGCCATCGCAGTCGGATTTCAGAGCCGAGACGGTGTCGTCGGGGAGGGCGGCCCCAGTCTTTTGGAAGGTTTCCCAGCCGGCTTCATGGTGCGAGAAGGAGAACTTGAGGCCGAAGGACGAGGGCAGCGCTTCGAGGATGCGGCGGCCGGCGGGGATGACTTCGCGGCCGATGCCGTCGCCGGGGATGAGGCCTGCGGGGTGTGTTAGTCGATGATCGTAGCTTGAGATGTAATCGGTATATTTGAATGCAATTGATCGTCTTACCTATCCTCAAAGTGCGTGCGGCCATGTTGGGGATGTGATACGGGAGTGACAGCTTCGCGATGGAATTTTTGGTGTTGCTGCAGCTGCCGCCGAAGTTCGGAGGTCCGAGCTTTCTTTTACCGGCGCCCACGTTATGTCCCCGCGGGGGAGAACGGAGATTGCCATGCATGCAGCATGGAAATTGGTGTCAAAGTTACATTGACTGCTGCATTTGCTGCTCATACCGAGCGCGATTCCATATCATCCCTAACAATACCCCCCGCCCTTTCCATTCCATCCCACATCCCACATAACCCCTACTCCCCAAACGCCATGCTGATGCCCTCAATTCCCCCAATTCCCACCAATCCCCCATCCCCATAACCATCACCAAACAAACTGCGGATACCAAGACCCGATCCCCTAATCAAGGTCACTATTCCCATCCTCCTTCTTCCCACCGCCACCATGAACCTCCTCAAACTTCTCCTTCGGATCCTCCGCACCCTCTTTCTTCGCTTGCTCAGTGGGCAGTAGTTCTATGACCACAACAAAGAGCTCCTGGTTGGTTTCCCGGTTCTTGAGCACATATCTAAGGGTGTGCGGTCTGATTAGTGATTGCAATCAAGTCAGCTCCGTATCTCGAGGTCCAAAGAAATTCGTGAGTAGTAAGTAGTAAGTAGTGGGGGTAGTTGTAGTGATGATGACGACGGGGATATAGGAAGGGGGGAAGTGTGACTTACCGCAACGGCTGTCCGTCCCAGTGCCCAATCATACTTATAACAGGCAATCCATACCCGATCTTCAGCGCAAACTCGTTGAAGTCGAGATACGGGTTGAAGAAATCGCACTTATATTCCCTCCCAGCCTCAAACATAAAGTCCTTCCTGTTCTGCTCCGTGAGGAAGAACTTTTGTCTTGCGCTGGCTCTGTCGGGTACGTGTTTGCTCTTCCTGACTTCCACGCCGTCGCCATCTGCGCCTTCTTCGTAGACTACAGCCTCGCCGTCCGAGCCAGGCACTTCTACATCTCCTTCTGTTTGTGCCTCACCCTCCAAGTCAGCCTTGGCCGGCTTATCCGTGTCCTTCTTGCTACCAATGCGCAGGACGTTTATCGAGGAAAGAAGCGCGCCATAGAGATACGGCTCGTCTGCGTAGACATCGCCGTCTAGCCCCGGGTCGATCCACCACTTGACTACCCCGAACGCTTTGTCGAACAGCGGCGGTAACCGGTCGCGAATAGGGTGATCGAAGTCGTTTCCGAAGACGAGCTTGTCGCCCGCTATGTCTTGTTTGGGTGTGAAGGAGAAGGATATCGAGTAGCGATCGTAGGGATGTTGGGGTGTGGAGAAGTAGGGTGAAGTCTTTGGTGAGCCTTCTGGTAGGCCTGGGCTTTGTTAGTAGCTGGAGCGTTGGAGGGGCAGCATGATGGAGGGGTCCAGGTGTGAGGCGTACCGCGGTAGTCTTTGATGCGCATGTGTACGCGCGCGTCGATCAAGTCGGAGGATATGTCGACGGGCTTTTCGCTGTTGACCAGGACATCTTCGTGTTTCGACGTGTCGTAGGTTGCGCCCGCCGTGACGTGCAGTATGTACTGCTCGTGCGTCGCCATGTTTGCTTGGGAAGGCTAACTAATGTGTCAAGTCTGGATTGGAGATCAAATCCGAGTAAAGAATAGGTTTTCTATACGAGTGAGTAACGCCTGAAGTGCTGCGTGGGATCTTCGTAATGTTCGTCAGTATTGATCACACGCGCTGCCCCAAAATTTGGTGATGAGCGATGACGTTCCGAAGCCGCACGGGAGCAGGGATTGCGGCACTAGCCCTTAACCAGCAAAGCGCGATCTGCCATGCGGCGGGCGCTGTCACTCTAGGCGTGGCATCAAGGCGAGTGCGCATTTGGTTCAGGGTACCGAGAAACAATATCGTGCATCGTTGACACCGAAGTTTCGGAAGGAATGGTGAGTGAAGCATGAGTTAATGGTCAATACACTCCATTACCTACCAACTTCCGTACCCGCGCGTCAACACGAAACACTCCCCTCACACCCTCGTAAAAGCATCAACATCCACCCTCTGATAAAAGCTCACGTGCCCAAACGTCTCCCAATACTGCGCCAGCCGATCATGGCTGATGAGAATAAGCTGGCTTGTCATGTAGTTATCTGTTCGACGTTAGCATCCATCTTCTCACTTCCCCCAGCAACAGTCTCCCCACCCCCTCCCATCATCCATCCGCCACAACCCCTTCATTAACCACCAAAGGAAAAAAGAAAAGGACAAACATACCATCTCTAAACCCCGTCGCAGCAATATGTCCCACACTCCTCACGATCCTCGCGCCCTTGAAAATCTCCTCCTTCGCAACGCGAATAAGACCATGGGGGCCAATATCCGGTGCTATGAATGTGTATTCGCCGCGGGGAATGTTTGGGTCGCCGGTGAGCTTGACGGCTTCGATGCGGCCTTTGTATACCGATTCGTCTTCGTCCGACCTATGCTTACTGTCGTTTGATGTCTCCCCTGAGGTGGAAATGTAATTGTGGTAAGCAGACTGTAAAGTAGCAACGCTATCCTCAAGATCATCCGCGCTCTCCATTTCAACACCCCCATCAACAGACTCCTCCTCGTCAGCAGAAGAACCCGCCGCATCCGTCGGCGCCGTCGTCCAACTCCCCTCACTACTCACACTCTCCTCCCGCTCTCTCGCCCGCATAGCCCACAGCGCACGTTCAGGCAGCGGCTTCGCATCCCGCTCATCCGGCTGCATGATAGCCAGGAACTCGCAGCCGTGGCCCGCGTAATCGCCGCACCAGATGCCCTGCCATGGTTTCTGGGGCGTGGGCGTGTAGCACGATTCTGGTAGGGTGGCCCACGTCGTTACGTCCTCGCCGATGCGCATGCCCATGCCGAGGACGCGGGTTGAGAACTCCATCCAGCGCCGAATCCGGAATGTGGAGTCTGAGAGCTGGGAGAGCGTGGCGGGTTTTTGGCCGGGTTGGCGGTAACCGGATGGGGAGTGGTCGTTTCGCGTGCGGTCTGCGCTGGGGAGGGTGAGGGGCGGCCAGACGGGCGTTGCGTCTGTTGTTATGGCCTGGGGCCAGGGGCGGGTGAGCATGAGTTGGGAGAAGAGGGATGCGGCTTGCTGTTGGCGGTCGCGGTAGAGGGACATGCGGATTTCTTTCTGGAGGCGGTATCCGATGTTTCCGATGGCTTCTTCGTAGGCGTCGCGGTTCAGACGCACAATGGGCGCGTTGAGGTCGAGGCGCACGTTGGGGCTGAAGGTGTGGATTATAGCTTCGGGGTGCTGGTCCCAGGATAGAGCTACAGGTGATCGTCGTTCGGCGACGAGGGCGTAGGCTTCGATTGCGTTGAGTCGGTGGTCGTAGCGCGCGACGAGCAGTTTGCCGGTGTGGGCTGTGTCGGCGAACCAGATCTTGCGCCGCGCGATGAACCAGTATGGGTGGTGTTCTTGGTATAGTTCTCGCCAGGTGAGGCGCGCTGGTTTCGTGACGTTGGGCACCTCGGCTTCTACGAAGGCCTGCCAGAGCGTGTCTTGGAATGTGTGGGTGCGCAGGACTTTGCTGACCATGCCCACGGTGAGGAGGTCTGATAGGGTGAGGTAGCTGAGCACATGATGGAGTAGTTCCGAAGGGAGGTTCAGCAGCGGCGGGATAGGCGTTTGCGGTGCTGGACTTTCTGTCTCGCGAATCCGTAGCTCCATGGTATCGATTGATCGTGTCGCGTGTCCGAACTTGTATGCACCTCTTATTAGGAATCGATCGACCGTTGAAGTACCTCAGCTGTGGTGGCGAAAAGCTTAAGTAGCAACCACGTCCGTCCCTCTTACCTCTCGCATGCAACCCGCACCGAAAAGCGCAGTGAATCGTCGTGAACCGTCGCCCCAAGAATTAATATAGCGCCTCAATCGTCGGTCCTGCAGGGCGCTCCTCCACCCGATGCTACCGTCTCGGCAACGTTCCGTGGTGACACCTTCCCACCTTCGCCTAGCCGCAACAAGTCCGGGGTAGATTGGCGTGATTAAGCAGCGAATACGAGCGCTATGCAAGATCAGAGCACTAACTCGCGTATCTTGGACGCGCTGAGTACCTGCTCTTTTAGGTGCTGTTCGTGCTTGATGTTGCTTTGCGATGATGACGATGTTGCGATATCGGATGATGCACTGCAAGGGTGAGGCGGCTGGGGAATGTCTTCGGGTGCGACGGCAGAGGGGGAGGAGGAGGTTGATTTACAGGTTTACCGCTGACAAAGAAGATGGAAGTGGTTGAATGCAGGGAGATAGGTGCATGTCGTCGCCACGCAGGCGTAATAGGTGCGTGTCGGTCACGATATCGCAGTACGTCACCGTCCGTCCGTGCGCTGCCGCATAGCTGGCTTTTGTGGGGTACGTCGAACTTGACTTCTGCCACCACGTTTTGAGGCAGACATCACATTCTTGGGGTACGCACGTCGTGAAATCATGTAGCCAGGAGGTATTCAGTGATGATGGGGTGAGTATCTGCGCTGAGATATAATGACATTACGACTACATATCACCGTGCGCCCGGAGAAGTGAGGACACAGATCACGTTTTGAGGCATACATCAGAGTCGGGAAACATCATTCATTCAGGCGGATTTCAAGCCCGGCGACGACATCAACCGCTACATACTCGACCGACCAACCCCCCAAACCCCCCACCACCTACAAGTCCTTGAACTTGCTCTTCCAGGCCGCTTTCTGCGGCGACCTCTTCACCACCCCCACCGGCCCCTTCCCCATCTCCCCCTCCCTCCTCTTCTGCTCGAAAGCCACCTTCCTCTTCCTCTCCCTCTCCTCCTTCTTCTCCGCCAACCCCACCACAGTCTTCTTCATGGCCGAAGCCCGATCTGCTTTGCGGAGCAAAGTCTCTTCAGCCGCCTTGTTCTTCTTCAGCTCTTCCTCGAGGAACTGGCGGCGGCGGCGGAGCTCCACGAGCTGCTCTTGGATGCCGTCGGCGGACTCGAGGTGGGCGGCCTTGGCGGCGACGACGACGTTGGTCTTGGTGGTGGCGGCGGCGGCACGACGGCTCCTGGCCTCGTCGAGGAGGCGGGCGTCGGCGGCTTCCTTGGCTCCGGCTCCGTACATGCGGATGGGGGGCGTTGCGTACATCTTGGCGATTTGGCTTGGTCGCGGATGTAGTGTGGGTGTGTGGTGGTGGTGAAGTAGTAGTATGGTATGACTTGTGTTGGATTCTAGTCTTGAATATGATAAAGTAGTGGTATGGTAGTGCTTGAAAAGTAATGGGATGTGTGAGATGGATAGAGAGAGCTGGAGAACATAAGATTTGGAGACGAAAGGCCTTCTTATATAGTAAGGACTTCTTGGCTGAGACGACGTCTATTCTGCCGGCATTACAATAGCAAGGACTGCGAAAGTGAAGGTGAGCATGCAAATTTTCGCTGATGGCTGGTTTCTATAGGGCACAATAGCATTCGAGCCGTGGGAAAAGATGAGGCTGGGTGAGGTGAAAGGGCCTGTGGCCAATGACACCCCTTTGGATCGACTTCGAAGTGAGCGCGACTCTGGCTGCGGGCTTTCTACTGGCTGCGAACTTCAGAATATCGACCGCTCGATCAGTCTGCGCCACTGCAGGACGTCTCAGGTACCCTGTTTGCTATTGTCTACTCAATACCGTCGTTCTGTCCGCTGACGTATGTGCGCCGCGAAACATGCGAACAGCCAGCTCAAACATTACATGCCAAGACAAGAACCATCCAGGGCTGGTTGAGGATAAACGCGACCATGGCATTCGCGCAACATTTTCATCTATCATAGTAATGTGCGCCCTTAACCACCAAGCAAGAAACACAACGATCCAGGCATGACAGCAACGTCACCACCCCGATATATCCGCACTCAACGCGCACCCGCATCCCTTTCCTCCCGCCAGGCCCTAGTCACCTGCAACCACTCCTCCGGATCCGACGGCGTCACCATATCCTTATCCCAACCCTCCATCCCCTCCATCTTACCCATCTCCCCCAAAGTGAAGTCCGTCGTAGGCCGTTGCATCCACTCAGGAAGCGGACCACTGGTCACGAAGTCCTCGACGTCTTCTATTAACCAGGCTTCTGGGTAGCTCAGGTCTGCTAGTGTGTCTTCTTCCTTCTCAGGCTCAGGTTGCTCTTCTGGTTGTGAGGGTGAGGGTTCCTCGGCGAAGGCGCGACGTGTCATTCCAATAAGGTCCATTTTGCCGAAGTTGGGTGGTAGGTCGGGTATGAACTCGGGGCGCCATTCGGTACTGTCGTTACTGTCGGGGCTGGAGGAGAGGAGGTATTCGTTCACGTTGCCGAAATCGATGGGGTGACTATGAGAGGCGGAGATGGGGGTGTCGGAGAAGAGGTAGTATAGTTCGTGGCCTTCGTTTTCGTTTGAGACTGCGAGAGCCGCGATCTCGTCAGTAGTTTCAGCTTGGCCTTGAGAAGCTTTCTTCGAGTTGGCACGCGCAGTCTCCTCAGCTTTCTTCTTTACAGCTTCTTCAACCTCCCTCCGCGCAGCTTCCTCAGCGTCCAACCGCAATGCTGTCGTCAGTCTTCTTACACAGCCACTCATATTGCTGTTCACATCATCCCTAGTGATCTTCAGTCCGCCAAGCACAATAGGCTCATGGTCTTTGATCTGCTGTTGCAGCATGCGCATCGCTGTCGGTCGGTAGTCGACAGCAGGCTCTGCCTTCGCAGGAGATGAAGCTGCAAGCGTGGACGACTTGTCCGGCGAGAGTGTGTGGGTGGTGGAGGACATTTTCGGTGTGAGGGTGGAAGCGGAAGTGCGCTTTGGCGCTGAGTCTGGGCTTGTCGTCATCTGGGTTGGTACTGGATGTGGTTTGGCCGCATGGTTTGTCGGTGGGCCTGATGATGGCAGCTGGACGGTGGCTTGCTGCTGTCTAGCATTCGCAGCCTGCGGCGGAGCTTGCTGTTGCTGTTGGCGGTTCCCTCGCCCTCGACTCATGGAGTGCGGTGTAGTCAAATCGTTACTATGATGACCCGATTGTGCAGAGGCGACTGGCGACAGTATCCGAGGCGGCGGTGTTGCATATTGCGCCAAATGGTGAGCGTATGAGGGCGTTGTTGCAGATGCGATCGCAGCATGCTCCTGCGACCTGCGCTGCGGAGAGAAGCTGGCAAGTTCCTGCTGTCGATGTGATCCATTTGGGGGCAATCCATTGTAGCCAAATGCAGGTTCGCCGGCTTGACGCTTTGCTGCTGGGGCGGGACTTGTTGATATGGCCAAGGGAGTGAGAGATTGTGTTGGCGAGTTGAGGAAGGTATGTTGGGCTTGAGGTTGCGCCAGAAGTATCGGCTGACCTCGGGATGCAGTCATACTGCCCGTATTGACTGGCTGTTGAGTTGACCGCTGCTGTGGGGACAGATGCTGGAACTGCCGTGATGCCGCATGTGCTGGTGGAGCCTGTCGCAACGGGGACATCCGCTGAGCTGGTGATGCGGATGGAACGAACGCTTGATGCCCATGTCCCTGCGGGACTGCTTGAAGTGCGGCCTTACTAGGATTCTGATGAGCAGGTGCCACTGCGGAACGAGGAACTGGCGTCCCTGCAGAACGAGGAACTGGCGACGCCGCAACTCCCTGTCCTCCTTTCCCTCTCCCCTGCAAACCCCCCAACAGCCCCAAAACCCCATCCCACCTCTCCACCTCCCCCCATACTCCCCCTTACTCTTCTTATTCCAATCCCCCCACGTCTTATGCGCCACATGCAGTTCCCCTTTCAACACCATCTCCTCAACCCGCGTCTTCCACGCCCGGATCTGCTTGCCAATAGCATGTTTCTTGTTCTTCTCTGTAAGACCCTCGCGGCAACACTTGTGGTGACTTCCCTCAGGATGTAGGCACTTGTACAAACCATCTGGCCTCTTTGTACAAGCCGCGAGTGAATCTTCGGTGGGATATTCAGGGACTGGAGCTTTGTCGAGGGGATGCGTGCGTCGGTCAGGTTTTGTGTCGCCCCATTCCCGTCTAATGTTCAGAATCTCTGCGGGCGAATCCATTCCGGGGGTTTGTGTGATGGCGGCGGGAGTGGGTGGTGATGTTGTTGCTGTTGACTTGCGTCTTACGTCGCGACAGCCATTCGTTTCCCAAGCGTGAAGCTTCTCGTACCAACGTGCTTTGGGATGGGTTTGTTGCGCTTTGCACCAGGCTTCGATGGCGGGCTTGTTGGAGTTGTAGCGCTGCTCTTGGGATGTTGTGATGGAGTCGTTGCGGGCGCGCTTTGCGAGCGCTTCTTGCGATTCATCTTCTGATCTTGGGCGCTTCTGTCCTGGGTGGACCATGGGCGACTGGGTGGGGTATGCGACGGGTACGCTGGGTGCATACGGGCTCAGTCCAGTTGGTGTGCTCATCGAGAACGTGATGTGAGGCGACGACGTAGCGCTACTTGTCGGCGTTCTCGCGATCGGTGGAGACATCGTGTACGCCTGGGCTCCTCGTGGAGTTGCGATTTGCTTTCGGTGGCTGTGGCGTTGACGTCAAGGTGGGTGGTGTTGCGCGCCTCTCAATGCTTGTCGCGAGCTGTCTGGGTGGAGGTGAAGAATAGTGCGTACGTTGTAGAAGTATTGTTCTAGCACGCTAGCGACTAAATGCTGAGTGAAAGGTCATATTGAACTGCTCTCTACATTCACTGATGACATAGTGTATCTTGGAAGTCGAAACCGTGGTTGATGATGCGACTACCTTGGTCCAACGAGCTTCAAAACTTGGAGACGCAGGTATGCGAGTAGGCTACAGTGGCGTCATGATTAGTTGTTCTTCTATCCATAGGGGAGATTGCAGTATACATGCACGTAGAGGTGTGTGGATAAGAGTATCATAATCCAATTGTGGCCGGCTAAGCTACATATCTTCACGCGCAGAGACACGCGAATGACATCTGTCACTACCCAACTTCACTCCATCTTAAACTCCCTCAACCCCCTACCCATCCTCCTCATCCCTCTTCCTCGCCCTCTCCTCCCTCTTCTCCCTCCTCCTCCTAGCCGCCTCATCCTTCCTCGCCTGCCTAACCTCATCCTCCTTCTGCTTAACCATAACCCCCATCCTCTCCAGACTCTGCTCATCCGTCAACTTCTCATACTTAACCTTAACCGCCTTAACAACCTCCACCCCCGTCTTCCAATGCGGCCCCATAATCTTCTCCACAAACGTCCACTCTGGGTACTTGATCGATTTGTCGACGATGTCCGCAATGGCCACCATCATGCTACCCGTGTTGATGTATTTGTGTGAAGCGGGAATGATGAACCAGGTTATGTGTTCATCGTCCGAGTCGACCCATTTCTGAAGCATGGATGTGGATGGAGGCGCCTTGATCTGGGAGGTGGGGATCTCGCGCTTGGATTCTGCCCAGTCAAACTTGGTCATCGCGCCGCCGATGTCGCGTTTCGTCGCGTTGTTGGCAAGCATGGCGGGGGCGACGTGCCGGACGTGTCGTGCGGCGAGCTGGTTGACTTCGTCGCGGCGCTCGCGGCCGGTTGGGACATAGCGTGGTGTGGGGATTGAGCGCTGCTTCCTCATGCTGTCGAGAAATTTGTTCGCGTTGTTGGTAGATGGCTTCAGCGAAGCGGCTGTGGCGAGGGTGCGGTATCGTCGAGCGGCTTCGTTTTCCTTGCCCTCGCCCTTCTTCTCCGTCTCTTCATCGGCAATTTTGGCCTTCTTGGATAGCGTAGAGTCGCCCGAGTCGTCGGAGTTGTCGTCATCGATAGCGAGGGAATCGCGTTTGCGCTTCTGAGGACTAGCGACATGGGTTTCGTCAGGAGAGGAGATGGGTGAGGATTTAGGCTGCGAAAATGGGTCAGAAGTGTTGATGAAAGCAAGCGCAGATTGACTCACAATAGGCGGTAAGTTGAGGCCCCAGGTAGTCTCGTCCTCGAATAGATCATCAAGATCTTCTTCATTGGTACTCTCAGAGGCAGGGGAAGACCAGCGGTGAGGCGTCATTGGCGCTACCTCGTCCAGCGAAGATGGGCGCGAACGCGGAGCATTCACACTAACGGAGGCGGTAGGTATCATAGAGGTCGATGTCGACATGTCTGGAAACTGCAGTGTGGGTGCGTTGAAAGATAGATGGGTAACAAGGTTCTGATATGGTGCGTGTAGATCTTGCAATGTCGTAGGCTGGACTGAGGAGATAAGAGTTGAGGAGACGGCGGTGACGTGAAGCAGATAATATAGGTCCGGGCCTGGCTCAAGTTCTATTGAGAGAAAAAGCCTGCTATTGTCGCGAACAGGCATATTGTATTAGTGTGTGAAAATGAATGCGACGGGTCGAATTGTTCAGAAACAATAGCACTGGATGACGCAATGGCTGTGCAGTGACTGGGTTATAGTAGAAGTGAAAGGAGACCTTCAATGCAAGCACCGTCACATTACAGCGCAACACGACGAGAACGAAGGATGAACACATGTGGAAATGGTGGAATGTGTTAATAAAGTAGTCTCTACCTGCCCGGACGACGTATTCAGTGACGCCCCCTCTTCCAATGATAAAGACTTCAGATCGAAGTGACGTTTGCTACCAAACCATTCCTTCCCAATTGCGCTCTCCGATTAATAGTAAAATAACGCCGTCCTGCCTACCATGACGTATCCAATTGCACCATGCACTGCCGCCTCACTCCGGTACTCGCTGTTGGCGTGGAAACTTGTCGCAAGGTATGAGTTCGGTAACGACGAATGGACTGTGTGGACGACAGCGACGTTGGAGATTTCTCTCGCTATGGTGAATTCACTGGATATGACGCCACGCATCCGCTCCAGCTGCGTCAACTGCTCCAGCTGCGTCGACTGCTCCAGCTGCGTCGACTGCTCCGGGCTTGTGTGACCCCCTTGGTTTCGTGCGTCCGGCAACGACGGTTGGTATACTGGCGATGTAGAAGATTCTCCTTGTGATGCATCGGAGTATATCGGGACCGTCGGGGAATACAATGGCGTTGACTGGGCGTATAGTGGCCATGTGGGAGGTAATCGCGGAGAGGGAGGAGAGTATCTGGGTGACGTGGGCGATTCTCCCAGCGATGCGTCGGAGTACATTGGAAATGTTGGAGAGTATGCTGGCGATGCGCTTCCAAAGTCTGCGAAAGTCGGGACTTGCAGCGACACATTCGGATTGAAGTTCATGTCCAAAGACGTCGCAATCTCCTCGCCGTCTTCATCAGAAAAGTGTGTCGGTTCAGTCATGTCGTCAAAGGCGGGGAGATCTTCGACCGACACTCCCATGGACGCGAACCAGACGCGCTCAGCTTCTCTCGCTGCAGCGAACGGACCCAACTCTGATAGCCGGGTCTCAGCGTCTTGAATTGCCTGCGCTTCCTGCATGGCCTGGATCTCATGGGCCGTCATTGGCGTATACTGGTACATCGACTCCCGACACGAGGGGCATGTGTCGCGGGGCGAGCTCCAGGTTTCGGTCCACTGGATGATGCACTTGCGATGGAAGACGTGCGAGCAGCTTCTGACGGCGACCATGTCATATGATGCATCGTTGAAGTCCTCTTGGCAAACAACGCAGATGCCGACATCTGAGTACTTGGGCGCACCTGGGAGAATGCGACAAGGTGCTAAATGGTCGCGATAGAACTCGGTGCGGGTGGGCAAAGCCATGGTGCGGGTTGGTGGATGTGAGTTATTTGGTACTGAGTGTGGTTGTAGGTAGTGAAGAGGAAGCAAGTTGGCGGACTGGGTCAGGGTCCGCTTGCGGAGAAACCAGGGTTGCCCGATTGGGTGACGCTCGCCTTCACCGCAAGGCGTAGTCGTGGTGTGTGGGGTTGACAATGCTTCAGCCATAAATAATAGGCGTATCCCGATTCATTTTCTTGGCCGCCAGTAAGCAGGATGTTATTGGCGAGGCATTCGTTTCTCAGGCCGCTGGTTGGCCTAGTGTTTGGTCGCGAACCATGGATACGCACCATATTTTCTCGCTCAGATCCCACAGAGCCTCTGCGGGATTCCGTATAAAACGAGCCTTTAGCACACACTTCTTTCGAGACCATACATCTCCTGTTCAAGCCGCAATCCAATTCCCCATTCAAGTCGCCATTCACGCCGCCATCCAAGCTCACTCGCAACTTCACAGGTATCCACCATGGCCATACCAACTCTCTACACATTTTACACCACCAGCCTCACTGCCTCCACACCCAACAATATCGACGATGAGTGCCCCATATGCGCCATCTCATATCACGATGCTTTGAGCGACGTGGCGCCAGACGTCGTCGCGACCCCCTGCGGCCACAAGTTCCACCGCGACTGTCTCGACCATTGGCTGAGGGACGGTCCAAGTGACGAAGCTACATGCCCCAACTGCCGCATGGGTCTTTGCCAACGCCCTAGACCGAAAAGAGATTTCGCTCTACAGTGTCTTGATCCTGCTCTCTCAGACAACTGGGCAGAGGAGAAATGGGAGGCAATATATCTCATGGAACATTTGTTAAAGACTACTGGCTTGACGGACACACTTTACGAAATCGTCGAAAAGCTGTTCGTGATACTTAGCAAGTTACGAGAAGATGCGACTGGAAGGTTGTCAACAGGTCTTGCATGGGCAGACATTTTCCAGCAAGCATTTCCTTGCTACAAAGACTCACTGCGTACGGCCGCGCAATCTTCCGATATGAGCCAAAGGGGAACGTCGCTCGAGGAAGCAAAATTGTTGTATCCTGGCGGGCCAGGAGAATACGTTGCAGTGCGTACGATCTTGAGGGCAATCGTGAAATCCAACAGGGAGAGAGGATGGGTCGATTCTGCTGTATTGGATGTACTTGACCGGTTTCGAGACTGGGAAGGGGAAGGGACGATGAGTATCGCCGAGGCTTATCGAGGGCTCGGATTCCTCGCGTTGGCGGACGAAGCAGAAGAGGATGCAGAATGCGTGATATAGGATAACTTCTGGGATGATATATCCAACATGATGTGGACAAGGAGTTCTGGGTAAGGTCGGGCCCTTCTGTGATTTGTTTGGGGTCGTTGGGAACTTCGGCGGTTGACGTTGCGCTCCCAAAATTAGCGAATCAATCCTGAGTATACCTACATTGGTTCATATCGACTAGTCGACTTCGCGCTGTAATGTTGAAAGCAATCGTGTGCTGAGACCTCTGTGGACATTGTCTGAGCAAGACTTGAGACACATGTCTCACGAATGGAACGTGACTTTTTTCGCGAAGACATGGCCAAGCTAGTCGCGGGCTACAAGACGGCTTGTAAAGTAGCGCAGAAGACGGCTTCAAGCGCATCTCAAGCATCATGGGTGACAGCCGGTCAAGAGTAACAAGCTGGCTAGGAGTACGAAGCTTATCGAACGTATCGAGCTTGTCGACGCGATCGAGCTCGACCTCAAGCATTATGGGCGATAGCCGTTCGCGAGTAGCAAGCTGGTTGAAAGTACGAAGCTTATCGGACGTATCGAGCTTATCGAGCCTGCCGACGCAATCAACCTCATCCACAATCACGTCCATCGCCGCGGTCCCTCACGAGAACACACCCTTCAGCCATTTGACCATCCTTCGGGGTATACACAGCACCTTGATCGAAAAGTCTTATCCGCAAAAACCAGATATCACTCCCTCGGTTCTCGGAAGCCTCAGCGAGAGGATAGTCGAACGTGTCCAACAGGAGATCGCCACGATCGTGTCGACTGACGGTTTCGGTCCCGGAACAGACTGGGATCGGCGCGTTCTTAGGCCGATAATCGCGACATTCGAGATCGAAGAGAACCTCGGAGTGTGTCAGGGGGATGCAGAGTACGTGTTCCTGCTGGTTACTGTACTGTCATTAGCGTACGAACTCTTGCTCTTGGCCGATGAGAGCAAAGCGCGCAAAACGCATGCTTTCCTGGAACAAGTATTCGACGAGTGCTTCGTAGAGCCAGAAGTTTGTCGAACAGTTGGACTTCTACTCGACGCTGAACGGGAACGGCTGACTCGAATGAACGCCGAGATTAAGACAACGAAGGCGGTCCAGGATATGCGGATGCTGCTGCCCGAGATCAACATGTGTATAACTGCGTGGGATGTGAAAATGCTTCGTAACCTGCGAATCAGCGACATTTCGAGCTATGTTCGACGACATGTGCGCATGTACGACGTGCCGAAGCCAGAAGTACGCATCTCCAGGTGGAGCCACGACGCAGCCACTGCATTCTTCCAAGAAGCCGGAACATTCGCACCAGTGCGATGTACGACCGAGGCCGCTCCCGCTGTGCAGGTGAAGGTCTTCCTGGAGCGCGGTTGTTCATTGCCGATCTACTCCGTAACATCCATCGCCTTCCGTGGGGATCGCGCGATAATACACACGTCCGAGGGTCTGAGTATGGAGCTAGAGAAAGGCTGTTCGATCTCTTCGATTAATGGGGTCTGTGACCGGATGCGCCTTACGAAATGGGAGGGTTCCACAGATGGCTTCATTGGTACGATGTACATCCCTCCGGGTTGCTCGTATCGTGCGGCCAACGTAACTGGCGTAGCCGAGGGAATAAGCAATACGCTCCTGACGATTATCGATACAGCGCCTGCTACGTTCGAAGTGGATGGAGACAACTATCGTATCAGGCCTGTGAACTCTGGTAGTAGTATTGTGGTGGAACATCGTTGTCAATAAGGAGCGCTATTCGCACACGCGATAGGACGGTTGTCACGTTCACGGCCGAGCGTTCGGTGTGGAGAAGGAGAGGAGAATGAGATATCCCATATAGAAGGACTCGGGAATGTAGACTATATCCGTTGTTGATGACGCTGTCGTGCAAAGTGGTGATGCTTGTGTCGCGTTGAAGGAGGCCACATGCGCCATCGGCAGCTCGGGGGTTGAAGATGACTAAGATGCACTAAGCCAAACACGGCGATGACGCACCTCGGAACTTCGCGATTGCGCACCACCAAGCGCAACTCGCGTTACGGTATCAGATCACTCTGGATAGCGACTCAGACGCTAGCTTCTTGCAATCTGGGATACCTTCCTTCTGCGATACCAATAGCTTCTCTCGCGATGCGGCGCATCCAGCAATCCCAACAAGCTTCTTCTTCCGGTACTCAGACACCCAGAGTTCAGCATAGGATATCTATTGCACACGATACGCTGGAAGGCTGGCGCATCTTTGGAGCTATCACCACTGCCCCGTCAGGAGCGGCTATAGACCATAATCGAGGCTACTAATTGTCATTCTAGATGTATATGGCCGGTGCGCTGAGATCTGAACTCTGGTTCACTGCCTTTTTTCCCGCAACTCCCACTGTGTTCATGCTAACTACGGAACATCGCTGGATATTCAGGCCTAGTTGACGAAACAAGTAGCCAATGCAGAGCCTGATGCAACTCAGCTGGTAGACTTGGAATAGGTGACAACCATGGTTGAGAGAAATCGCCGCATTTCGAGGCGAAAATCTCATCACCGCACTGTCGTCGGATTTCGTATATAACATGCCGGATATCGTGCACACTTTAACTCTTCTGAAGATACAGTATCACCACTAGTACAACGACAGCTACCACTACTACAATTTCAACTACAGCTTCAATTACAACAACTTCAACTACCACCACCACTACAACAGTAAGTACTACTACTACCACAAACCCCTTTCACAGAGACGCTAACTATCAAGATGCTGTTCACGATTCTCATAACCAGAATCCTGGTCTGTCTTGTGACCTTCGCCAACGGCGCTCCCGTCAACGTCGATCCTCGGAAACCACCACCAACGCAGGGCCCCGGCGGACATGTCTCAGTGCCTTCGTATTCATCGGACAGCTGTGGCCTTGTCACCCCCACCGCCGAGACCTGGAGGCAGCACCTACCGAGCATCCAGATATTTGCTGCCGCGCACTGGAGCGGCTATCTGAACGACCCAGGCTACAACCCATTCCCGCACTATCTTCGCGACAAGCTTGCGCCCAGTGTAGCGCCAAGTGCCTCCTATTGTGACACTGTTGGAGGATGCAGCTTCTCTTGCCAAGCTCTCAATCCCGCGCTATCGCAACACAATCGACAGATGGCTTACTTCCTCTTCGAACAGATTGCCGGTGTGGACCACCTGTACAAGAGCCTTCGCGAAGGCTTACAGGAAAGTGCATTGTATGCGGATGGACAAGTACCTTCACTTGTGGCGAGATACAGCGCTGCATCACGCATCTCGACGCAAATCCAACAGGAGAAGAACGATCACAAGAGGCAAGAGAAGCTCGGCATGGCCGCCGTCTCCGCTCTACTGATGATGGCTGGTGGGGCACTAGCTATCCCAGGTTTCATCGGTCTCGACAAGACTGCCGCGCCTTCGATGGTCAACATGGCCTCGTCTACCTACATCTCCGTCATCGGCACAATCAACAACGCTCGAGCTGACCCTGTGAAACTTCCTGACAATGTCGAGACGGCTATACGCTCATCCTTGAACGACTTTCGCCATCACAGTATGATCAGCATTGCACATGAGTCGAAGAAGCTGATGGAAGGGGACAAGAACAACTATGGCCAAGATCTGCTCAGTTTGATGCAGGGTCAAGACTTCTTCAGACGAGATGGCAATATCCAAGAGGATATCATGAAGATGGCCGAGAGGGTCTTCAAACATGCCGTGATCAACGCATTGTGGCAATGGGAACGGCCCTTTATCGTTGACGCTGACGTACCAACAGGTACCTGTGAGGTAGACTTTCGTGGACCGACCGAGAACCGAGTGTGCCTGCCGGAACGACCGGATCACTCATACTGGATATACGCCTTGGATATCTCGCAGGAGAACGACCCTGGTAAGAACCACAAAGCGTTGATCCATGGCCCCACAGGATATCGAAACTTCTTCGAAGGACACAACTCCGACGTCTACGGAGCTACCTTGAAGGATGTCGTCCGCTCATCCCTTGCGGTTCACGAGCGCAATCTGTATGACGCTCTACAAACCGCTGACTTTCAGACGGTCCAGTCGGCTCTAGGACAGGCGATGAATGCGGCCAACGGCCAGTTCAACCTCATGGGCGCCTACACGTTAGCGATCGCACGTAATCCCCGCGGCGAAGCCATTTCCAGTGTCTGGTCCACTCACGGTCGGAATTTCCCTTGCATGGTTGGCGAGTTCGGCTGGAACGACAACACATACAACCCCTACCAGGACCAGACCTTCAACTTCCTGGTTCGAAGCGGTCTCATGTTCTCGGAAGATTGGGAGAACCTTTGCCATAACGAAGGCCATTGCAAAGGCGATAATGATGTCGATTGGCACTCGAAACTCGACGCTCTTCGCAAACCAGGTGATCCGCCAATTCCCGACAGCCTGAAGCACCCGTTCAAGAAGTGCAAGCAGAAGACCAAGCATGATTATGGTGACCCTTCTCTCGACTGGAATCCTCCTCGTGCGAGGGACCTTAGTGCTGGGTTCGCGAATGCGACGATGTCATGGGCCTGGCCTGTCGCGCAACCTGTCGTGTAACTGGCACCTCATTCCATTAAAATAGTGAGCACCCTGGAGCCTACGTTGACGTTCAATCGCCTACTTTGCGGGGTTCTATGTTGATGTAGGCTGCAGACCTGTTCAGTTGCATGTCGTTGTGTGACTGCCGTGGGAAGGGAGGTGGATTCGTCGGGAGATCACCGCGGGTACCTGGGGAAGTCACGAGACTTGTAAGCATTGGTCAGCGATTGGAGTGGTTCGATGGACGTGTCGCGTGGAGTATGAGCGAGGGTTGTGCTATCCTGTCATGTATACCCTAACATGACTACAAGCCGACATGCGGCTTGCATGCCATCTGCCTATTGGGCCGGCATACAAAATGTAGTAGTAGAGCAACTCAATAGTGTCTCGCTACACCTACCTACAAGCCTACAATGACCTGTGACGATGCCGTTCTTCTGTGTGCAACATGTAACCAGCTTGCCCCCCCGACATACCTTCGTCCCCATCGCAATGACCGTGATACATGTTTGAGTCCCTGAGACGGTTTCGTCAAAGATTCCCGAGTCCACATGGAATTTGAATGAACACCCTTTGGTTGCATTCAGTATCCACAACGGCGGGTCGCCTGCAAGTAACCGTAGTCTTCACCCGGTATTGGGACGGCAGAGGGTCGTGGGCGAGTATGTGCCTGAGTCCTAGTTCGTGTTGTATAACTAGGAACAACCTAGCAAAAACTGTGCGGCAGAAGGCCCGATGCGGCGTCAGGTAAACGATGGCGACAGCCCACACGTGGCGGAAGACGTGGACTCAACAGCATAGGGCCAAATGAGGAGTTGGCATGATTCTGGCGTTGAGCGTAGAAGCCTCGTAGTTGGGCAATGGTTCGGAGGCGCAAATGCTGACTGCGCACGATGCTGCACGCCTTGTTTTCTTGGGGCAGCGCGCCTTCTGGGGGCGGGCTCGGCCAATGACGGTCGAACGGAGCCGCACCCGAATCATGTTCCTGGGGCGGATCGATCCTGCAGACGAAATTGTCCAGATACGTCCCGTTACTGCAGATATACTGTGGGTATTCACTGCGACATCAGCATCTGAAGCCGAAAGAGAATGTTTCAACGCCAGAATCGACGCAGAAAGAGACATATGCCCGGGCATCGAAGTTCAAGCGGCGCCAAACCTCGTCTCGAGAGCACGCCGATATGCTCGTGCATTTCGCGCGCTATGGAATTAGGTGCAAGCCACTGCCAGCCTCGTGGCAGCTGTGTCCCGGGAGCGCAAAAGAGGGCGTATCAGCCTCATATCGAGTCAGGGGCCTGGGCGCGAACATCGTCCCATGCGGAGGATATCGCACATGGATCCAGCGGTGTGGCTTTTGGAACCGATGGAGCGAAGGATTCATCGTTCGAGCATGTAGGCGTCATACGTGAACGAGTCGGTACATACCCTAGTGATACCCACGCCGCAGTCATCAAAGAGTGGCACGAGTGGGTAGCAGATGAGTTCTGCAAAATACATCGGCACGCGTAAGCTCCAGTACCCTGGTGTCGGCGCTATATGACCGCACCCAGTGCCGCGAGAACTGCACGTCCGACTTTACGAAGGTTTGTTGAACTGTGAACACTGCACGTCAGCGTGCAACAGCCACACCGCTGTCAACGGGTCCGTGATATCCGTGATGTCGGCGTCCGCGGAGATAATGCGTAGCATTTGTCGGGTGCCGATGTTCAAGCGGCACAGTCATTGTGATTCCTTCGCAACATAATTAGATCGAAATGCCCCCGTAGTTTTGAGTTCGACGACGGAGGACACGGGTGGGGCGGAACAGCAATGGATCGCTGCAGGGTGACAAAGATCCGATGCTAGGCCCCGTGCGGTCGGCGCTAGCGTGGGATGCCTGATCTGACCTGGCCGCATGCACAGGCAGACCTTCCCTCCACAACCAAGAACCCTTGGATCAACACCATGTTTCGCGTCGATTGCTACATTCAACACATGGTTTCAGGGTCTAGAAAGTTTCGACGATTTAAACAGCCCCCCGTTATTGCCGGACAATACTGGTTGGTGCCTCCCGAAAGCTTCCAACTCGGCCAAGACCTAGCTCCCGTGGCTACAGGTGGCACGACTCGTCCATTGGATGTCCCTGTGACCTGAGACATGACCGTGTTCTTGTGCAAGGGACTGCCATACTCGTTGTCGTGGCGGCATGTTTGTACTGCCGGCGAGGCGGAAATTGGTGTCCCGTCAGCCAGCAACCAACCAAGAACCATCTTTGCTACCGACCGAATGGGCGGAATGGATTTCTCCAAGGGCATTGGGATGCACTCGAAATGCCTGGGCGGATCATGATGGAGCGAACCCGTCCAAGGGTTCGTCATTGATGCCCGGATCGTGCGGTTGGCAGAACCTTTTGTCGTGAGTTTGGGTTCCACCCTTCACGGAGAGTTCGTGCGCCGCATGCAAGACCCCGCTGATGCGCCACGATTATCGTGCCTTGCGTACGGTCCGTGTACAAGCCGAGCTTCGAAGCCAATGCGACACCAGCGTCGTGACGGTAGTCAGCGCGCCATTGCGCTTCATGACATGGATGGAGCTAACGGCCATGTGCGCAGCCCCACTCTTCACTGAACATAACCCTCGAGACCCTATCTTAGTGGCAAGCTCTCCATCTCGTTTCTTTGACCTGGCCCGTCTATCCGCAGCTCGTCAATCCTCCACGCCCACATGTCTCGCATACTTCCCCGGGCAGGCCCACGATAATCCAGTATGCAGCTGCCTCCGGTGGATGTCCTGTTGGGTTGGCCGACTCCGAATTACATTGACCCGGAAACGCGCGGCCCTGCCCTCCTCATCGTCAACAGCATCCTCATCGCACTAACCATCCTCGTTGTGATTGCGCGGTTATACACCCGTATAGTGATCAAGAGGTGGTTCGGTATTGACGATATCTTCATCCTCTTTGCGCTGCTCTTCACGTGCGGTCTCACTGCTGTCGTTCTCCTGGCAAACCTCCGATATGGATGGGATAGGTGAATAACCCGATCCCCATTCGCATAGCATACAGCTAATCATCAAACCACTATAGACATGTTTGGGATATACCCTTTCACATGTTCGTTCCGGCCTACAAAATCGCCATGACAGCCAAGGTCGTCTTCACAGCGGCCGCGAGCTTCACGAGACTCTCTCTGCACTGCTTCTACTACCGATTGGTTACAGACTCGGGGAAGACGTGAGTACTTTTGGCGTTGCTGTCGCATTATGATAGCCTTGCTAATTCGCTTAGATGGTTCAAGTGGGCGGTTCATGTCAATGTTGCCTACACACTCGGCATCTTGATATCGTTTCCCTTCATCGCCATCTTCTTCTGCACACCCATTAAGAACTATTGGACCATTGGCGCACCGGCAGACACTTGCATGGACGAGGGAACTGCGACTCTCATTTGCGGAATTATCAACTGTGTCGCGGATTTTCTTACTACCCTAACACCAATACCTTTGGTCATGGGCGTGAGTTGGCTCAATCCCATACGCAAGGCAAAACACTACTAACTGATCCCAGCTTCACATGCGTCTGCGTGAGCGCATGGCTGTCGCCGCGCTATTCGGTATGGGGCTGATTGTCTCTGCTGCTGGTATTGTGCGTACCTGGTTCATCTATCGGAGTCTCTTCAACAACGAGTACGATCAAACCTGGTACGCATATCCACTGTGGATTGCGGCCGCTGTAGAGATAGACTTGGGTGTAGTAAGTTATTACGTACGACTGCTCATCAGTGACACGATGCTTACTCGCCACAGATATGCGCCTCGGCCCCAGTACTAAAACCCCTCCTCGCGAAGATCCCCTTCAGTCTATCGCAATCCTTCTCAGGTGGCATATCCTTCAAGAAGAGCGCGAACTCATCAAAGACGCTAACCGCCAACGCATCAGCGTCGCATTCCTCCACGAACCGGAAATCCACAGCACCGCGCAATGCGCCAGAACTCGCGAACGACAAGGGCAACAGCTATGAGATGAAGCATTGGGCGGATACAGAACAGGATCTGGAACGAGGAAGCCAGGAAGCTATTCTGGAAGAGGAGGAAGCTCCCAAAACGGGCATGTCGCGCCTGTGGGGCAAGGTCCGCCCGAAAAGCAACAACGGAAATATGACTACGGACACCGACATGACGATCACTTTGACCAGCGAAGTGGAACTGCAAGTCGAGCGGATGAAGCAACGTCCGGCGCGGTACGAGACACACGGTGACCTTCACGAGAACCACATGCCATTACCACCGTTGGCACCGCGATCTAGCGGACACGACCGGTGACGCCACGATCCGACTTGCGCGATCAAACATGATAGCGACAACGTCCTCGAACCGACATCAAAGATCTCACGTCGCGCATCATGTACGCGCAAGCGGGAAACATAAAGTTACGACTGGCATATTGGGGGCGCTTACATCTTGGTGGATTTTTCTGCATCGCTTTAGCATATGATACCACGTTCGACGACTCTATCAAGGGTACCAACATAGACATCTCAGAATACAGACGGCCAGGACGCCGAATACATCAATAATCTCAGTGCGACGCGCCGCTTCGTCCACATGCTTGACGCGTGCATCCGTGTAGTGAGCGGCCCGCATTGGACGTCAATGACGGAAGGCTAACATGTCAGCAGTATGACAGCTCTTAGCTTCGCGCACAGGAATTTCAACGATCCAGCTCAACAACTTCGCACCCTCTATTCGTGAGAGAAGGCGTTCTGCGCCATCTTCATCCTGTCCACGGTACTCTTGGATCGCAGCCCTTGAGCTCACCCGGCGAACATCGGCCAGACTATTGAATGGACTCCAACCATCCAACTGCGAAAGCGCCGACCATGAGCATGCCGTAAGCGTCGGATCTGGCCCTGCAAACCTTCGCCGCGATACTATTAACACCAACGAGCTTCAAACTGCATTAACTACCTCACTTCGCGTTTCAGAACAACCATCCAAGGTTTACACGTCACACGCATACCTGTCGGCACTGTCACAAAAGGACGATCAAATCTAGAACGCCATCGGATGCGAATCCCGAGGCCAACTCGACTCATTGTGGACAGTGGAGCGTTCAGAACTGTAAAGAGTCACACTGCTTGTTATGGAAAGTTACGGAAGTGTTCTCACGTGTATGCGGCGTAACGGCGTGTGCTCCGACGGCTCTTGGAAACGCTAGCCCAGGTCTTGTCATCCGACTGATGTTCCTCGGCAAAGCTTATTTCTTCCGGCACTACAACCTTAAACCCTGCCCTCAGGGTGGGCGGGGGAGGCGGAGGGGCGGAGGAGGGGAGGATGGTGGATCTTTGGGTGTAAATGATAGAGAGCAAAGAGGGTGGATCGTGATGTGTTGTTGGAGGGTGGATGATGTGTGGGTGGTAAGCGCCTCGTCAAATGGGTGTTCCTCGGCAAAGCTTATATCTTCCGGAGCTACAGCCTCATACCCTGGTCTCCCCCGCAATCTACACAGCCAAAATACGGGGAGGGCAGGCGCCATAGGACCTGGAGTTGCAACCTCGTGACGTCCTTAGGCTGATAGAAGTACAGGCATCCTCGCTGTTGGAGGAGAAATTGTACTCCGTGCATTTCCAACTGCCTTTCTCATCTAGTCCACGGACGCAAATATGAATTATGTATATTGACACAGTAAGAACGAGGCTGCAGAGGCATTTGTTTAAATGTGGACGATGTACCAGTTCTCTGGTGATCCAGACGATCGCCCGGTTCTTCTCTCGTGGTAATAATAGTAACAGCCAGTCATGCCTTCACCATCCAAGATCGCCGCGCTTGGCCTTGTGGCTACGGGCTCTTTTGTAGCCGCTGGACCTTGCGATATCTACGCCTCTGGTAACACGCCTTGCATCGCCGCTCACAGCACCACTCGCGCGCTTTACAATGCCTTCAGCGGTTCCCTCTATCAGGTCAAGCGCGGATCCGATGGCGCTACCACCAACGTCGCACCTCTATCCGCCGGTGGTGTAGCCAATGCTGCAACTCAAGACAAATTCTGCGCCAACACCACATGTCTTATCACCATTATCTACGATCAATCTGGTCGTGGTAACCACCTCACTCAGGCGCCTCCAGGAGGCTTCAATGGCCCGGAAGCTAATGGCTATGACAACCTGGCCGGAGCCATCGGCGCACCCGTCACCCTGAATGGGAAAAAGGCATATGGTGTCTTTGTCTCACCGGGTACTGGATACCGCAACAACAAAGTCAGCGGTTCAGCGACGGGCGATGCAGCAGAGGGGATGTACGCCGTGCTCGATGGAACGCATTTCAACGACGCATGCTGTTTCGACTACGGCAACGCCGAGACCAACAATCTCGACACCGGTACGCAAACTCCCACACCCTCTCACTCATCTCACTAACAACCCCCACAGGAAACGGCCACATGGAGGCTATCTACTTCGGGACCAACACGATCTGGGGCAGCGGCGCCGGCTCCGGCCCCTGGCTAATGGCGGATCTGGAAAACGGTCTCTTCTCCGGCATGTCACCGAAGAACAACCCAGCGGACCCCACCCTCACAGACCGCTTCCTCACCACCGTCTTGAAGGGCGGCCCAAACAAGTGGGCTCTCCGCGGCGGCAACGCTGCATCCGGCTCGCTATCAACGTACTACAACGGCGCGCGACCCAGCGCCTCAGGCTACAATCCCATGAGCAAAGAGGGCGCGATTATCCTGGGTATCGGCGGCGATAACAGTAATGGAGCGCAAGGAACGTTTTACGAGGGCGTTATGACGACTGGGTATCCGAGTGATGCGACGGAGAACGCGGTGCAAGCCAATATCGTTGCGGCGAAATACGCGACTACGAGCCTGACCAGCGGACCCGCTTACACAGTCGGATCATCAATCTCATTCCGCGCCACGACTGCTGGATACACGGATCGCTACCTCGCTCACACCGGCTCAACCGTAAACACGCAAGTCGTATCTTCCTCCAGCACCGCACTGCTTAAGCGACAGGCTAGCTGGACCGTACGCGCCGGGCTGGCGAACAGTGCTTGTTTCTCTTTCGAATCTAAGGACACGGCTGGGAGTTACATTCGCCATTTCAACTTCGTGTTGCAGCTGCAGGCGAACGATGGATCGAAGGCGTTCAAGGAGGACGCGACGTTCTGTCCTCAGTCAGGTTTCTCGGGATCGGGAAGTTCAATAAGGGCGTGGAGATACCCGACGAGGTATATTCGTCACTACAACAATGTTGGGAATATTGCTAGTAACGGCGGTGTTCATGAGTTTGATGCCGCGGCGAGCTTCAATGCGGATGCGACGTGGAGTGTTGGTACGGGGTTGGCTTAGGGGGGTGGTAACGGGATGGGGGTAGTATTGGCTTGGGATGTTGTTGGGGTGGGCTGTTCACGTAGGGGAACCCCTCACAATGGTTTTTGTAAGGGATTTCCGTACGTAAACAGCCCATTTCTTCAATATCCCAGGCCAAGAAGAGCTGGATACTTTGGTTTTAAACTCGAATAACATCTCGATAGGGAGTTGTAACACTCGAAAAACCCGCCTAACTCAGGGCTGCATTGTCTGTTCATCGGCTTTTTCGGGTGCTACGACCATGTGTCTTGGATCATACGAAGATTACTTTCACAACGCATACATCAGCCAAATATTCCTCGTACAACACTTGACATCTATCGTACATTCACCATTCAAACATCATACCAACACAGCAACTTCACACCGTCAAAACCACTCGCGTCCCATAACTATATATCAAGACTTCACTACTACTAAGAAACCCTCACCACGGCAGCGCGCACTCCCGCTACATTCAATCACTCCTACTCCACCAAACAACAGACCCACAATCCTTTCACGACATGTCTACAGCCACAGCACACGTGAAGCGTCCTTTCAAAGGTGGTGGCGCTCTAAAGGCTCGAAATCGTGTCAAAGAAGAGCTTGAAAGCGAGAAAAAGTCGATTCACCAAGCACCAGACCCGCAATCCTTTCACAACATGACCACAGGCACAGCACACGTAAAGCGTCCTTTTGTAGGTGGTGGAGCTTTCAAGGAACGTAGTTTGGCCAATAGTGCACTTGAAAGCGAGAGAAAGTTGCGAGAGTTGATGGGCATGTTGCTTGAAGCTCGTACTACCACTACGTCTATTCTAGCCCGTTTGCTTGAAGCTGGTGATGACGAGAAAGAGTGGGAGGATATTGCGGACGGGGAAGATTGTGAAGATATCGATGATGAGGACGAATGGGAGGATATCGATGACGACGAAGAGTTGGAGGAAGTTGAGAATGAGGATGATTGGGAGGATATCGATGATGACGAAGACTGGGAAGACACTAAGGCCGCTGAGTCTGTATTATTAAGTTCGTTGCGAACATTGATGCAGACAGCCACACTCTCAAGTCCATCGGGCCCACCAACTCAAACACATATACTACCAGAGGCATCGCGATAC
This sequence comes from Alternaria arbusti, assembly GCF_024043155.1. Classification (NCBI taxonomy): domain Eukaryota; kingdom Fungi; phylum Ascomycota; class Dothideomycetes; order Pleosporales; family Pleosporaceae; genus Alternaria; species Alternaria arbusti. Next base: position 49,810 of record NW_026249968.1, read on the forward strand.
GACTCCGAAGATAGCTACTCATCTGACGACGGTTCTTCTGACCTCATTAGCGACCCCACTAACGACAACTCCTCTATCGACAGCTCTTCAGACGACGACCTTTCATGCGACAGCTCTTCAGACGACAATTCCTCCTCTAACTCCTCCTTATTCTTATCCTCCTTCTTATCTAACAACCCCCCTACCAAAGACTACCCCCCTATCGGCCACCTATCCTTCGCTACCATCGAAGAAGCCCGCACCGCTTACTATTCAATGTTAGTGAAGGTGGAGAATCTACTTGTAAAGTGGTATCACAAGGACGATGTAACAGCACTTGTCAAGACCTTGATCGAATCTGCTCAGGCGTCGTATGCCGAGCAGGAGGAGTTTTGGAAGGATAGGCGCATAGTTCAGGAGTGGTTCGGAGGTATAGATAAGTGAACGTATGTTGTACTAGCTATGATAGGATGCGATGGAAACGAGGTGGTGGCCGAAGAAAGCATCGTGGATGCGGGTATGTATTTGCCCGCCTGTTCTTGCAGCACTACAGTATTGTTTGCGCAGCGAATGCAGTAGTCATTAAGGAGAGATTATGCACAAACAGTCTCTTTCGCAAAGTCCATCTATGGTGCAGTGCAGTGATGGTGCGGTCTTCGGCATGACCTCGGGATGCAGCGACGAGTGGCACTGACACTAATCCATTCCTGGACTGGTCCAAGGTCCCGACAGGCGCAACCAGACATCCGGTTTCAGCGCACGACGCAGTCCAACAATCCAACATATCTCCACTCTGTGACTCTACCCACGATGTAACTTGAACCAGTCATATAATGAATCGCTCTTCCCCATAAATAGCGAAGGAACAAGAACCACAAGCACATTTCACGAGCAGTTCTTCTCCTCAGCGGCATTCCTTTTGGTGTAGCCTGTTATCGACCTGTTCTAATCAGCCATCATGAGCAGCCCTCCGCAGATCTGCATCACAGACATGCCTGACCCCACACAACCTCAGGTAGACTTCCTAGAGTCGACATGGTTCAAAACGCATGGCAAAACTCAAGCCTTCCCTTCTCCTGACCACGTGCGCTCATTCATACAGCCGCGCCAGGGCGCCCGCCCAGTGACATTCGCGCAACTCGGTCTCGTCGTCAAATTTGGGGTCGATGTGCATACTTCAGAAGGTGTGGCTCTCTGGATGATGAACAAGCTTCTAAAGGATAAGGTCCCCGTGCCTGAAGTCTACGGTTGGAGGGTCGTGGAGCGGGCAGGCAAAAGTAGCGAGACCTTCATTTACATGCAGCATATACAAGGACCTACGCTTGAACGGATGTGGGAATCGATGTCTTTTGCGGATAAAAGCTCGGTCTGCAGTGATCTTCGGGCCATGACGTCGTGTTATCGCGAGGTTAGATTCTCTGGGTTGCAGCCACACATTGGTGAGTGTAATCCCATCAGTTTGCAACGCCTCTAACAGTTCACACAGGGTCTATCCGCCAGGAAGCTGGATCGGATCGCTGTCTTGAAGGTCTGCCATCACTAAGACCCTTTCCTACTCGGGCTTCTTTTCACGACTGGCTGTCCTGGCTATGGCGACGCGATGTGCCAAACCCAAAGAGCATCGAAGATCCCTGGCGACAGCTGCTCCCTGACGAAGGACCTATAGTTCTAACGCATGGTGATTTACGGCCGGCTAACATTATCGTTACGGCCCAGTCACCTGTCCGTGTGGCGGCTATCGTCGACTGGGAGCAAGCGGGGTGGTACCCAGACTATTGGGAGTATTGCAAAGCCGCTTTTACGGCATCACATGATGGGGAATGGCGCGGATGGATTGACCAGTTTTTGAAGCCTCAGGAGGCTGCCTTGGAGGCTTTCGATTTCTATACCATGGCTCTTGGGAAGTTCTGATAGTGAGCGATAGAGCAAGAGTTCAAGGCTTAGAAAAATTGTATTATTTTATATAGTATGGTTCGATGACCAGCACCGATGTGACAAAATTGACAAGCGTCAAACGAGGGTAACGGATCCAGCGAGACGGATCAAGCCTTCACCCGTAGACGCATACATGGACTATGACAAGGTAAAGGAATTATATCACAGCCTGCATCCGTGGAGAAGAATCGAGCTCTGGCATGCTCGAATAGCATCCCAAAACGACCTGGCCCCGCGACAACACTGCACCTGAGCCGATGGATACATCACTCGTTCTGTGGCCCTGCTTGCTCTGCGGCCTGCTGTTGACGCTCTGCAGCAGGTCGAAGCCCGATACCAACATTGGGGGGGTCTCGCCTTGCCTGGACCGTTTCAATGGCCGATTCCTGAAGATAACCTTTCTGGACGAGGCGGCGCACATAGTCCATCGTCCACTCCTGGCATCTACGGTTCGTAGTCTACCTGATTCAGCGCGCTAGTCTAAGAAAGACTGTGTGTTACTCACATCGTTCACTGGTGCGAGGAAGTTTTCGCTCTTCCTAGGTGGCGGGACCTGCTCAGCTATCTTCTCGAGAGTACCCATTGCGGTGTAGTGGTCCATCCTTTCGCCGTCCCACTTGTGAATCAAATCCTCTTGCACTTCACCGAGCGGTACCAATTGTGGTGCGCGAGCTGTCTTCGTATGGTCATACTTGCGCTTGAATTCCAGCTTGAAACCTGACATTGGTGTTCCAACAACGTGGATCGCTGTCCCAACAAGACCGTCCTCTTCGTCTGGCGCCCAAATACCGAAGTGAGCTCGCTGGTTCTTTGGAGCGGGCCAGATGATCAGATACAAAGTTCGTGTGGACATTGTGATGGGTATTTAGATGAATGGATTGCAGAATTGAGGATAATGGACAATGGCTACTGGTGATGCAAGACAATACCATTATGCTACTTATACCACCGTATGAGCCATAGGAATCAGCTACTACAGTCAGGCTTCTCAGTGAGCCACCGCTTTGAGCCATTGCTATGAGCCATCGCTCTGAGCCATGAGTTTGAAACACCAACATGAGCTACGGTAACGGGTCCACATAGAGTGGACTTCGAGTCACTACGACAACTCAAGCTCCACGACCGATACACTAACGCTGAGGGTACACACAGAGCCATGTGTCTCAGCTAAGAGTCAGAGATACCGAGGGAAAACTAGGCAAGAGCTTGAGCCCGTAGAAACGTCACGCTCTCGGCATCAGTTGGTGATTTGTGAGCGTTTGGCTGCTGCCATGGTGTAGATACTAAAAGTAACGCTAAATAGATCTATAAATGCCATGAGTTACCAGATGCGTGTTATCAATGGACTTGTTAGCTTCGGTAGTAATGAGAAACTAATGTTTATGAAGTAAGTATGTGGGACGTGCTTTATGAGAAGAAAATGATGTGGAGAAGGACGAACAGAACGGACTCCTACAGACTAATACTGGTACAAAGCTACCGTGGTACCGATCGCTACAGAACAGATAGAATGCAGAGTAGGCGGACCAACATGCCAAGAGTAAGGCAAGAGGGGAGACGCCGAGAGAATAACCAAGATCCTTGAAGACGAACTTGGACTGAGGAAGCGGCGATATACCAGTCTCAAGGAAACGAGTACGCAGTAGGGCAGTTGTCGAAATTCATTAATTAAAAAAGGTCGGTGCAAGCAGCCCCAAAATATCTTCTCTTGTGAGTGAACAAAGCAATATGGACTTGATCGAGCGGACGGAACACAAAACCCTTTACTCCAAAAAGGCCCACCAATGTCCCACAATGAACATACTGATACGTACGAAGAAAGGGTATACCGAGTACGATTTCTGTAACCCAGTAGTAGCATGGACTCATTCCAAGTCGCATCGCCTCGCCTCGTCTCTTATCACCTCCTGGTCTTCCTTGCAATATACCAAACAACCAAATTCCCCTTGCCACGCATCCCTAGCAGTTGCACCCACCAGGCCCCTGAGTCTGGTTCGCCTCAGGCCTGAGGTTAACGCCCTGTCGTTGCTGGCCCGGTCTCAGGTTCCTGGGTCCCGCCTGGTCGATGGGCAGTTTCTTCGCGATAGCCGTGAAGAGCTCCTTCACGTTCTCGCTTGTCTTGGCCGACGTCTCGAAGAAGAGGAGGCCGGCTTCGCGGGCGTATTGCTCGGCGTCGGCGGTGGAGATGGCGCGCTTGTCGGGGGATTCGGTCACGAGATCGAGTTTGTTGCCGGCGAGGGCGATGATAATGTTTTCGTTGGCTTGGCGTTGGAGTTCTTTGACCCAGGCTTTTGCTTTGTCGAGGGAGGCCTGGGGGTGTTAGTCTGGGGAAGGTGGAAGGTGAGGGATAGGGACGTACGGCCTGTGTGATGTCGTAGACGACGACGGCGCAGTTTGCGTTTCGGTAGTACATGGGCGCGAGCGACTTGTAGCGCTCTTGGCCGGCGGTATCCCAGATCTCGAACTTGACCGTCGTGTTCTCATCGAGGGCGATGGTTTGGGTGAGGAAGGCGGCGCCGATGGTGGATTCCCGGTAGTCGTCGAATTGGTCCTGCATACATTAGTCCTCGGAACATGTCTGGACATGTGGTATGGCGTACCTTGACGAAGCGCAATACTAGAGACGACTGCGGCATGTTAGCTTATGTCATGGCTGCCTTGATAGGCCTGCGCACCTTTCCGACGGCGGATTCACCTGGGCAGGTTAGTCATGTCTTCATACACATATCATAGTAATCTCGTACCCAACAGCACCAGCTTGAACTGTGCGAATCTGGAGCCTCCGGGCCGTTGGCCTTGCTGCATCCTGGCCGACATGATGGGGGTGACGCGGCGCTAGCGGGTTGTGGCGGAGGGGGCTGGTGTAGAGTGGGCGAGGGTGGTGGTGCGAGTAGTGGGCGGTCAAGGCGGGACCGGGTCGGGGTATGGGTGAGAGAGGCGTGTTGGGGTGTGGTGAGGGTGAAAGAGCTGGATGGTGCTGTGACGAGGTGCTGCGTCTGGTGCTTGGCCCTAGCGCGCGAGTCGGGGACCCTTGGCCGCAATGGCCGCCATGACGAAACCTCCCGTTTGAGAAAACACATCCAAACACATCGCGCCAAACGCCATACTCACCACCACGCCAGATCCCCGTATACACCTCGTATAGCACACACGCCCAGGTGGACAAGATTATCATGAGCGTCGCTCTCCCCTACCGCGACATCAACGTCCACTCGTCGCCCTCGCACTACGCCTTCTCGTCGCCCTCGTCGCCCTCGGCCCCTACACTCGTGGTAGACCGTCCGTCAGGTGACATCCGCCTCCACGATGGCAAGCTGCTGGGCTCCAAGCGTGTGTCGAGCATTGCCGGCATCCTGGGCATGATCAAGCTGCGACTAGGTATGCCTCTCCTGCACAGCACTAGGGGACACGAATGCTGATGCACGTGAAGACAAGTACATCATCGTCATTACCAAGGCCCAGCCCATGGGCCGGATAAAGGGCCACATGATCTACAAAATAGTCTCGACCGAGTTCCTCTCCCTGCGCGAGAAGCCGCTGCACGACGCCGACGAGGACAACTACCTCAGCCTGCTCAAGACGCTCATCAAGACGTCCCCGCTGTTCTTCTCCTACTCCTTCGACATCACCAACACCTTCCAGCGCCAGGCCCACCTCGACCCCGCAACGCCCCTGTGGAAGCGCGCCGACGACCGCTTCTACTGGAACCGCTTCGTCTCCAGCGACCTCATCGACTTTCGCGGAGGTCTCAGCGGCGGATATGGCAGGCACTCGAGCGGACACCAGCCAGGCGCGGACCCCTACATCCTGCCCGTCATGTACGGAATGCTCGAAATCAAGAACACATCCATCAAGGGCACCCCTCTCACCTTCATCCTCATCACCCGCCGCTCGCGCCTCAAGGCCGGAACCCGCTACTTTTCGCGCGGCATCGACGAGAACGGCAACGTGTCCAACTTCAACGAGACGGAGCAGACCATCATCCTGAACGACAACGCATCGGGCGGCCCCGGCGGGTTCGGCTCAAACCAGAACGGCGCAGCAGGTGGAAATGCCGGAAAGGAGACACAGGTGCTTGCATACGTGCAAACAAGAGGGAGCGTGCCCGTCTACTGGGCCGAAATCAACACCCTAAAATACACGCCCAAGCTACAAGTCCGCGGCATCGACAACGCGCTGCCAGCCGCCAAGAAGCACTTCGCCGAGCAAATCCGGCTCTACGGCGACAACTGGATGGTGAACCTCGTCAACCAAAAAGGCCGCGAGCAGCGCGTCAAAGAAGCCTACGAGCAAATGGTCAACCTGCTGCACACATCCCCCGCCGAAAACGTCGAAGGCGACCGCATAACCTCTGAGAAATTCCACATCATCGACCCCGCCAAAGCGCAAACCGTATACGACCGCCTCCACTACGTCTACTTTGACTTCCACAACGAAACAAAGGGCCTAAGGTGGGACCGCGCCAAACTCCTCATGAACGAACTCGAGCCCCACGTCCTCAAACATGGCTACTTCTGCGGCGTCGACATGCCCGGTGATGGCAGCGGCGTGGAAGTCCGACGGCACCAGACGGCTGTGGTGCGCACGAACTGCATGGATTGTCTCGACCGTACGAACGTTGTACAGAGTATGCTAGGCCGCTACGTTCTCAGCCGCATGCTCATCGACTGCGGTCTCATGCGCGAAGGCGAGTCCGCAGAAGAGGATCAAGCATTCGAACACCTGTTCCGCAACGTCTGGGCCGATAATGCGGATGTAGTGTCGAAATCATATTCTGGTACCGGAGCCCTAAAGACCGATTTCACACGCCTGGGTGTAAGGACAAAAGCTGGTGCGCTGCAGGATCTAAACAACAGTATCACAAGATATTGTCTTAATAACTTCACCGATGGACCGAGACAGGATGCATTCGATTTGTTCCTGGGCAACTACCTGCCCAGCGACTCTAGTATGAGCGGACAGCTTCTTTTCGCGGATCGGAGACCGCTCTTCATCCAGTCGATACCGTATATCCTCGCCGCAGCCGTCTTTTTCATTTTCGTCGGTAGCTTCACTCAGCGCGCGCCTGACGCGGCGGTCTGGCCGTTACGTCTCCTCCTCCTCATTTCGCTCCTCACCGCAGCTGTCTGCGCGAATTTCATTTGGAATCATGGGACGTTATATGTAAGTTTCCTTTCCTTCCCCTTCTTCCTCCCCATTCCTTCCTTCCCTTCCTTCCTTCCCATTCTCCCATCTTCCTTCATCCACTTCCTGCCCTCCTTCCTCCTATCAGAACCTTGCGTGTCAGACTCGCTAACGCTCGCTCCCAATAGGTCAACTTCCCCAAACTCAACCGCCAACCCCCTCAAATCGAAGCCTTCCAGGACACGCTGGCCAAAGTAAGGAATAACCCTGTTGTGGGCCCGTTGGTGGGGGGTGCGGCGAAACATGAGCGCGGGAAGAGTGATGCGAGGTTATTGGGGTTGGAGGAGGGGAAGAAGAGGATTGAGTAGGTGCGGGTTTCTGTGGGTGGGGAGGGGGTAGATTGAGGGAGGGGAGCTAGATTGAGGGAAGGGGAGGGTGGGTAGAGATGGGGGAAGGGGGGTATTGGGTTGGGGGAACTTGGGATGAGATGTATAATTAGAAGTTTTTAGTATGTTTTTGTAATAATCTTTGGGTGGTTGGTTGGTTGGGGAATACAACAACAGTTTCCACATGAGCAAATTTTCTGAAGAGGTGGTTTGAGGTATATATACATCATCACCATTCACATGCACACAATCTGCGAAGACGTGGTTTGAAGTATACATCTCTCATTCTCACTCCTTTGACTCAACTAAAACACTGATGTAGTCATCAAGCCAAACTCTAAACCGCGCAAAACATACAAAATTGGGTATCATGAAGTCGCTTTTCCACCAATAAACACTGTACATATCGTAATCGTGAAACCCCTCGTAGTCGTCCGGCCCATTCATCCAGGGTGGGTGGGGGAGGCGGAGGGGCGGTGGGGGATGTCACTTCTCTACACGAGGAGTTTGGGTAGTGGGAGCGCGCTGATGGAAAGGTAGTTAGTATTCAAGTGTTAGCATCAGTGTGTAATTCTAGTATCACAGCGTCGTGTTGTCTCGGTATCCTCGTGCTATAATTTGAGGTATACGACAGCAATATGCACCATAGCAGAAAACTTGTCAAGTAGGTTTAAGGTATACAAGTCCATTCAAAAACTCTATCAAAAATTGGGTATCGTAAATAGTAAAGTCGCTTTTCCGCCGGTCATCGTACAAATCGTAGTCGCCCGACCTACCCATTCCTCCTCTCACCAGACAAAATAACCACGTCGAATTCCTCATCATCCAGATCTGGATCTTCGGCGTCCTGATTGGCAGGCTTAACAAAATCCCACCCCTCCCCCTCCATCCTATTCCTCAGTCGCTCAAGATTACTGTTGGCAGCGCGGCGTAAAACTCCAGCCCACTTATTCTCCGGTCCGCCAGTCGCTGGTGCGTTCAGCTCGGCAGATGACGAAGGCGTTAGAATCGCAGATTCGGTTTCGGTTTCGTCTTCTTCCCAGTCGTCAAGCTCAGGCAAAATCCACAGATCCGCTTCTGAGGTTTCTTCTTCGGTGGACGCATTGAGGTTGAGGCACGTGCTCGCGTGGATATTCATGCCTTGCTGGCCTTGCTGTCTTCGCGCGAGCGCACTGCGTTTGTTGGTAGGATTGGTGGGGTTGGGTGCGGGCAGCCAGGTTGGGGGCGCGTTTTGGCGGTGCAATGAGATGGCTTGGCGGCAGAGCGTGCGGTTTGCAGCAGTGGTAGTGGTAGTGCTGTTTGTAGTCATGCGGGCTGTGTTGAGCTTCTTTGACGAGTTTGATGCGGACGCGGAACTTGGAGATGCGGCGCGGGATCTGCGCGGCGAGATATCGGTTGCGATGCTGGGGAAGGCGCCGTATATCGCGTTGCTGAGATCGTAGGAGTAGTTTGTGGCATCGCGCGCTGTGGCGGAGCTGTGGGATGGGATTGTAGACATTTTTGCGGGGTGTTGTTTAAATTTTCGCGGGGGTTTAGATTTTCGCGGAGATCTTTGTCTCGTGCGAGAGTTTTGTTGGGGAGATTTTCTCGGCCCGTGGTATGCGAACAGGTGTTCGTTGTGAATGCTCAGCTGACCAGAAGTTGAAAATTTAGAGTTGCGCTGGCCGTGTGTTGCTGGCGGTAGTTTGTTGAGACGGAGTAAAGGTAGCCGAGGACAAAGCCACACTCGGAATTTGCTCCTGCAGACGGATCTGGAAGGTGGGTCTGGCTTTTGCGACGATCTCAGGCGCTCGAAAGCTGTGTGAGAGTGCGCGGGTGATGGAGAGTTTGGAAAAGCGGCTGCCTTGTGTAGCTTGTGATGGTGGCCGTAATGTGCTGACGTTGCAAGATGGCGCAGGCTGGGCTGACTTGACTGGTTTCAGTTGGGGTCTGCTTTGGAAGATATTTTGATGAGGAAGTGGTGTGAGAGAGAGATGGTTGAAATGAGAGAGAGAGAAAGAATCGACAGTTTATAAGAGAATCCGTATGAGAAATCCGTTTGCACTCAACCGTACATTGCTCTCGACCAGAATAACAAGAGGCGCTGTAAGTGGCTGCAAATTTGGATTAGTTTCCGTGGGCTCGCGCGGCAAGGGAACCAGAAGTGAAGCTGCGGTTAGTCATTGAGCAAGATTGTGAGTGTGAGTGGATTTGGCACAGCATGTTGTTGGCTGTCATCAAATTTGGAGTGGTGGTGAGTTGTCGTGGGAGCATGTGGGTGCGGCGGACGATAACCTGGGACTGCCGAGAGTCCGTGCACCCTGACGTGTGTGCTGGTCGAGCTCCAAATCTTCATGTTGGCAGACGTCCAGCCCATCAACAACGCCGAATTACCTCCCCCATCACCCATCCGCCATTCGGAGGCAGCCCATTATGCTGCGCGCCTCCATCCTACGGGCCCGTCCAGCTGCCCGCCCATTGGCCCGCGCCGCCCGCCCGCAATGGCTCCCAGCCCAGCGCTGCTACGCCGATAGCAAGAACCTGGGCGAGACGGCCGTCCCCAATCCCGCGCCCACCACCTCGCCCTCCGACCCCAAGGGCACCATCCCCACCTCGGACATTCCCAAGGCACCGCCGGCGCCCGACAGCACCGTGACTGCAGGCGCATCGCGTGATGCTCCCGCCATATCGCCCAAGACGACACCCCCCACCGGCCCCGGCTCGTCCAGCATCGCCCCCGACCCCATTCAGCCCAAGCCCAAGAAGAAGAGACGCATATTCCGCAAGCTGCTGCTCTGGCTGACGGTCCTCTCTGGCCTCGGGTACGCCGGCGGTGTCTGGTACTCGCTCGTGTCGGACAACTTCCACGACTTCTTCACCGAATACATCCCCTACGGCGAGGATGCCGTCGCCTACTTCGAGGAGCGCGAGTTCAGGCGGCGATTCCCCGGCCGCGCTGGCGAACCACGACTGCACCCCCAGATCTCGGGCGAGAACAAGGTCACCATCCCCGGACGGAGCGGCTTGACTGCGCGCCCGGCCCAGGAGAACAAGAGCGACCTCGCCTCCAAGGGCCCCCATCTGAGCGCCGTCGATGCCAACAAGCCCCAGGACAAGACCGAGTCAGGTGGACAACAGCCGAAGGTCTCATCAAGCGCACCCGCGCCCACGGAAAAGAAGGCTCCGGTCAAGGAAGTTAAGGAGGTCAAGGAGACCGCCACGCCCATCTCCCAGCTCGACCACCTCAGCGTACCCTCCGCCACCGAGCCCGTCGTCCAGGATGTCGTCAAGATCGTCAACGACATCATCACCGTCATCAACGCCGACAACGCCCACGACGGCAGGTACAACTCCGCGCTGGACAAGGCCAAGAGCGAGCTCGCCAAGGTCGTCTCCGACATCAACCTGATGAAGGAGAGCCTCCAGAAGCAGACCGAAGACAAGGTCAAGGCCGCCCACGCCGAATTCGACGAGGCCGCCAAGGAGCTCGTCCAGCGCCTCGACCACCAGATGCAGGCGCAAGAAGCCCAGTTCAAGGAGGAATTCGAGAACGAGCGCGAGCGTCTGTCGCAATCCTACAAGGAGCGCCTCCAGTCCGAACTCCAGGCCGCCCAAAAGGTCTACGACCAGAAGCTCAAGAACCAACTCCTGGAACAGAGCATCAACATGCAAAAGTCCTTCACAGCCAACGTCCGGGAGCGCGTCGAAGCCGAACGCGACGGCCGTCTCGGCAAGCTCAACGAGCTCTCCTCCTCCGTGCACGAGCTCGAGAAGCTGACGGCCGAATGGAACAGCGTCGTCGACGCCAACCTCAAGACGCAGCACCTCGTCGTCGCCGTCGAGGCCGTCAAGTCGGCTCTCGAGACACAAGCCATCCCCAAGCCCTTCGTCACGGAGCTCGCGGCGCTCAAGGAAATCGCTGCCGATGATCCTGTTGTCAGCGCCGCTATTGCGAGCATCAACCCCGCCGCTTACCAACGCGGCATCCCCAGCTCGGCCCTCCTAATCGACCGCTTCCGTCGCGTCGCTTCGGAAGTCAGGAAAGCGGCGCTCCTTCCTGAAGACGCGGGTGTGGCTTCCCATCTCGCTTCCCTCGCCATGTCGAAGGTGCTGTTCAAGAAGAGTGGGTTGGCTGTTGGTGGCGATGTTGAGGCTGTCCTTGCACGGACGGAGGTTCTGCTTGAGGAGGGGGATCTTGATGCTGCGGCTAGAGAAATGAATGGACTACAAGGCTGGGCTAAGGTGCTGAGTAAGGATTGGTTGGGCGAGTGTAGGAGGGTGCTGGAGGTTAAGCAGGCGTTGGATGTTATTGCTACGGAGGCGAGGTTGAATAGCTTGCTCATTGACTAGACTCGCGCGATCGTGAACATACCTTGGACTCCCTTTTTTCTTAGCACTACGGTAGTTTTGTACGAGTATTAGTCTATAGAAACGTGTTCTGTTCGTCCTGTACGCGCCTGTTCGGTTCATGTGTTCTAGATAAGCTTGGGTGGATTTCGTCCCATGGTACTGCGGTGACGCGACGCAGACGAGCGACTCACAACTTCCGAAATCTATATTTACTCATCCAATCAGGTGCTCTCGAAAAGAGAAGTATCGTCAACACAAGAGCTAAGCATAGCAATCGCGCAATCAATCCAGCGCAAACTTAGCCACCATAAATAACCACTCTAAACAGACGCATTCGATTCTCCGCACGCCAACATCCATCAATCTCGTCCCTCAACCCGAACAAAGAACAGCCCTAGGATTCCCAAGCTCCGCTTCCCATACAACCCATCAGCTTAGCCATGCCACGAAGAACCATATCCCATCTGGAAAACATAATCGAGACCCAGATCATGACAATCTCACAAAGGGCCAAACAACGAGACGATGCGATTACAGAGCGAGACGCCGCAATGAAAGAAAGAGATGACGCGATAAAAGAACGAGACGACGCGATGAATGAACAAAACAGCTCAACACAGGAACTCTACATGCCCACCATAACCCGCGGCCTATACATCACCGCAGACCCACCAGCCCTTAGCACCCACATAGAAGTACTACACGACCTGCCCGACGACGAACAAGAACTCGTTTGGTCGTCTAACTGGAGATCAATTCAACCAGAAAACTACCAACGTGAGGACGCAGTGACAGTCAACATGCATGGCAGATTCGGCACACGTCTGCCTGGTATATTTGTTGCGCATGAAGAGGTGGAGAGGCCAATTCGGTTATGGTACTTTACAGAGGCCGGAAAGGCGGTGGTGAAGATCGACAATCTGGGGATGGAGCGGGATGGTATCGAGGAGTCGTACAAGAGGTTCAATGATATGCGAGCTGGAGTTTGTGAGTAGGATGAGGATATGGATGTGCGAGACGAACGGGATGGGTTTGTGTAGACCAGTTGGAATGCTTGTCGACAATAGATATAAGTGTCAGCATCACAAATCATACATCACCCGTCTCTCTTCCGCTTGTCAAGCACCGCGCTCTATCCCTGGCCCTCACAAGCATCCCTATGTTCCCACATAAATGATAGTCCATCCACCTTGGAAACGTTGAAACTATGTATGCATTTTTACCTTCACTTTCACAATCTATATCTCTATCCTCATCTTATACCTCAACGTATCAACCTTCACTCAAGCCAAACCATGAGTCTCAACCGCTTGTGGACCGATAGTCATCGTTACCGGTGGATCCCAGGAGGAAAGGGTAAGCGAGATGTGGACAAGAAGGAGGAAGCCCGCAAGAAGGATGACAAGCGAAAGGGCAACGAGAAAGCAGAAAAACTGAAGCGCGGTGTTGATGAGAAGCAGAAAGTAGACAAAGCGGACAAAGAGGCGAAGAAGAAAGCCAAGAAGAATGAAGAAGGGGAAGCATTAGCTAAGATCTTTGAAGACGAGCTTGGGCTTAGCAGACGGCGATAGACGACTCTCGTTAAGCAAGTGAGCAAACAGTACCTATTACAATACCCCGTGGCACTGGATAGCTACATCATGTAATGACGATGAAGACAGCCTCACATGCACGAACCACCTGCATGCCTTAGAAGTACTGCAAAATAACATCTTCATCTAAACATCCAAGTCAGCACCTCAACCACCTCACTGAAAAGTCACCCACGTCGTCTTACCCCCGACCGTATGCTTAATGATCACCCACCGATCAACCGCTACATTATCGATAAACAGACCCGGTACGCGAGTCCCATGCCACCCATACATATTATACTGCACATCTCCAAGAACCCCTCGCGGCCAGGATGACGACCATAGTTCTTCATAGTGCGCGGGTATCCACTGCTCTGCGGGCACATGCCGCACTATCTGAGTTTCACCAGAGAAGGATCCAGGGTTGAGCGAGACATATATCCCAGGGAGTATCATAGGCGCGTAAAGCTCTTGTGCTGCTTGAATAAGATGCGAGCTTTGGTTGTTGAGCCGCGTTTTCAGGTTCTTGAGCTGCGTTTCGAGGTTGGCCAGTTGGGCGTCCCGCACTGTGAGCTGCGCGTTGACGTTGTTGAGGGCGGCCTTGAGTGCTGGTACTGTTGTCATGGTAGAGCAGAGTAGTAAGAAGAAGGGGGCAAAGAGTGTTCTGGTTCTTCAGTAATAGTTGTGGTGATGCTACGGAATTTAATCGCGGGTTGAGGTACTTAAGGATGAAGAACGAGATCTTATCGTACTAATACTGATGGTTATAGTGTTTGTGTCATGTCAAATGACGCCCGTCGCGTGACCCGACAGCATGCGCATGAAGTCCTTCATCACCTGCTACTATCCACTCGCCTCACCCGTCTCCCCATCCGTACACACATCCATAGCACCCCCCTAACCAGTCCCTTACTCACCCTTCGCCTCAAAGCTCATCCACGTCCTAATCCCCTGTAAAGTAGTGTGGCAAATCAGCACCGACCTGTCCACCTCCTCTCGATCCACAAACAGCCCCGGCAACCGTATCCCATGTCTCCCATATATGTTCTTCTTTATACCGCGGCGCATAATCCCAAGGTCGTCGCCCTAGGTCGACCACATGATTTGGTACTGCGTTTCACCACCCAACTTCATCTGTACTTGGACCTCGCCCGAAAAAGAACTGGGATCGAGCGAGACGTAAATGCCGTGGTAGCAGGTTTGCGCATATATTTCTGTTGTTGCGTCGTGGAGTTGAGCGTTGCTGTTCGTGAGCGACGTCCTGAGATCATCGACTTCTCTCGTTGCAGCGTAGAGTCGGGCGTCGCTGTCTGTGAGCGACGTCCTGAGATCATGGATCATTTCTTGTAGTCGTAGTCGAGATCTGTATAACGAAGGCATGATGAGGTGGATAGAGAGGGGTGGTAGTGGTTCTGAGGTGGGGTGGTGATGATAAGAGATCTGATTGGGATGAGATGGGCGAGAAGAGCGCGTTTTCGTGTAAAGATGGATGGAAGTGGGTGGGTCTGCGGTATGTCGATGGATGTGTCTTGTGTGGTTTGATGGTGGGATGTTGGGATGCATGCGACGTGCGCATGGGCTCCTCTGCAGTTGCTGGAAGGATGTGTCTTTGCAAGGCAGGTGGGTCTGGGGATGTTGATGAGTGATTTCCGTGGAAAGGGCACATGGTAAGTGCGCGGTGAACATCAGATCAGCGCTTCGCTTGAGCAGCGGAGTAAGATAACAATTTCACTTCTTCTCGCTTCGAACGGCTGAAGCAGACAGCTCCTAGAATCTATCTTCGGCGCCTGCTACCACTCACTCAGCTCAGCTATATCCTGGGGCCCACATCTAGAAAGGCACCCCACAGGCTATCGCATCCCTCACTCAAACTCCCTCTCCCACCTAGGTCACCTTAAAAGGTCCTGATCTGTCTGATCTTCAATCCTCACTATCGTCTTCTTCATCCCCGCCGCGAATGGTGTCCAAGTTATCACAATCGGCGTCTCCACCTCTTCCGGCGCAATAAACACGCCAGGCAGCCGCACACCCACCCTTCCGTGCATGTTTACCATGTCTTCTGGTTTGTATCCTTCGAACGCCGGGTTCGACAGGCGTATCGCGTAGAGGGGGGGTACAGGTCGGAGCTCTCCGTTTTCCGATAGTGCTAGCCGCTCAACCGTCATGGAGACGATGCCGTTGGATGTGTCTCTGTTGGGGGAGATGTACACGCCGCGAACTTGGATGGGGAAGTATAGTTCTTTTGTGACAAGTCTTAGCTGGGCGGTGAGTTCGGCGATTCGATTGTTTAGGTCGATTAGGCGTGGCCTGGGCATGGTGGGATGAGTGGATGAGTGGATAAGTGGATAAGTTGGTGAGAAGTGATGGATGGTATGTTTGGGTGGCGGGATTTCCAAGGTTGGAAACGGGCTTTGCTGACTAGGAAAGGTGGAAGGGGCGTTGGTCTAATAAGCAGTTGGTGGACACCGGGTTTGCACTGAGCCAAACGACATGCTTTCTATAGAACAACTGCGAGAACGATCTCGCGTCCGCGTACTATTTGAGAGATTGATCTAGAGAACAACGACTGAACATGACTTTGAAAGGAAGGTGGGTCTGAGAACATGTTGATGAGCGACTTCCGTGAGAAATGGCAGATGGCAAGTGCGCAGTGACCTCAACTACAACATCCCCTACTGCAGAAATAGAATGGCAAACACCAACCGCTCAGCATGTCTAAACTATCACGAATCCATCAACCTCAGTCCCATCTCCCTCCTCATTGTCCCCTTGATCCACGGGTATGATAAGTATGATTGTCTTCTTTCCTTCCGCTGTCGTCCAAATGGCCAGCAGTGATTGCTCTACCTCTTCATTTGCGACGAATATGCCAGGCACACGTGTACCGGTTCTTCCATGCTTGTTAACAGTCTTGTGAGTCACGTCCTTCACGGTCGGTATAGTGACCGTGTCATCATGAGCCAGTTTCTCTTTGGATGACCATTGGATGTGATACTCGGTGGCTCCAGGTGGGCGTGTCGCGATTTCCATGCAGTCGGGGAGGACTTGTATAGTGGGCGAGATGTATAAGCCGCTAACTCTGGTGGGCAGGTACAGTTCCTGAGCTGCGGAAGGATCTTGCGTGGTAGTGTTGTGCGTCTTCGTGGCTCCTTTCCCGAACACTCCGGCAGCTGCGGCAGCTGAACCGGCTTCGGGCTCCCTCTTGGTTTTGGAGACTTTTTGCCAGCCTTGCATAATGAAGTAGTTGTTGAAGGGCGACGATCTAGTGATCTTGCGAAGTGTGATGGCGATTAGCTGAGAGAAGACACGGGATTTTATAGCATCTGGTAACAGTCATCTGGCTTGCACTATAGCAAAGAAAAAGCGGTCATGTGGAATATTGCAAAACGTGATCTGTCCCAAACCATCCTGCAAGAGTGTCGGAAAGGAAACGATGTTTGCCCAGACACTCAGTGTAGCATCTGCATAATCAACCAAGGGGGCATATTTGGTGTGCCACTATACCTCACTCATGGCTACTAGTTGCATCCTTGCGCAATCATATCCTTGATCTCTTCACAAATTCCACCCAGGTCTCCGAATGAGAGTCGCCCTCATCCTTGTCCCTACTACCTTGTTTCTCCTCTCCCTTTTGTATGCCATTCTCGTCGCTTTCGATTTTCTCATTGTCTTTTCCATCGTTCTCCCGTTTCTTAGGCGGCGCCCGACCTGCTTCGCGCGGTTCCATCTTCACTTTCCCACCCTTGATAGGCGTTGAGGTCGACATGTTCTCAAAGCTTTACTGAGTATGGGCGTGTGTCTTCAGGGTGTAAGCTTGGGTGGGTATTTAATCGCGGATGGCAAGCTGGGAACAGATCTATGACCCGCTCTTCAGACGGCAGATGTGTGCTTCAAAGACCCTCTGAGGGTCTGCGAGGGACGCCGTCATTCAATAACGCATAGTCTGTCACGAGAAATGATCGATGAAGGTTGAGCATCGTGGCCCACTCTTCATGTCGACACAAATTGCTATCCATCAGGGTCTTAAGCCGTCACATGATTGAAGGCGTCAACATTTCTGACTAGTCAAACGTGATGCGTACTTCAACTACCGTCGTGACGTTACTGCATACTATCGAATTGCCTAACCCTGTCCTTCACGCCACCACTGTTCTCATCACCACCTTTTTCTTCTTTTTCCTCTGCCTTTTTGCCTTCTTCTTTCTTTTCTTCATGCGGAATATGCGGCTTTACGACCCTCATTTTTGGACTCTCGTTCAGGACTCTACCCATCTTAATGTTTGGATCTTCATTCTTCGTAATGGAACCATCCTGAGAGGCTTTCGTCACAAAGTCCGAGTAAGGCCACCGCTTCTTGAGAAGCTTAAAAGGTTCAGCAGCCTTTTCGGGAGGTGTGTCAGACATTGCGGTAATTGGTTAGGACTGTATCTTCTGATGAGGGGTGGGGAAGGGGATGGAAGTGTGTGTAACTAAGATAATGAGCGGGTCGGTTGAGAGTGAGGAGGAGCGGTTCTCATATACGAGTTGAGACGAGAGGTCGTTCGTAGACTGCCAATTTATGAGAGTGACGGGCGAGTACAAACGGCTACGTAGACCATGACAGACAGTGTAAACGCCTTGCAATCAGCTATTGACGATAGACGATCACCAATTTCGTCGTTGTCGCATTACGGCTCGTACAAGTCCATATTATCCTGCTCCTCGGGTACACCACAAACGCAAGGCGTCTTAACGAACCCATCTTCATCTCCATCCTCGTTTACCAGCTTCATGCTCTCTCCTTCCACGTTCTTGTCATCAATTCCAGTGGAGCCATCAACTTTCGTGGTGCCATCCATTATCGTGCTTCCATCAACGTCCGGCCCTTTGACATATGGCGTATCATCGGTCTGCGTTCCTTTCGAGTTGGTAGACTCAGAAAGATCTGGTATATGAACAGCCTTCTCTCCGTCACTCCTCTTGCGTGACTGCTCGTCCACGTACTGACCCCACAGGTTACGCCATCTCTTCCGCTCGCTGACGTGTTCAGCAAAACGTTCCATGTTGTCAGATTCTGATGCCACAGGCTTGGCCGTAGGCTGTTCGGAAGGTTGTTCTCCAGCCATGTCGACGTTAGATGATGATTGAATACGTGAGAGAATGTTGGCACACGCGAATTTGCGCTGGACTTGAGCGAGCATATATACGTGGTGCTCATGCTACACCGACCCTAGGGAGGTTGCTATGCAGGCGTTCATGTATCAAACGCATTCAATACTAAGCTCGGCCTCTTCGCTCGGTCTATCGCCGGGCTCGCGTACATACCCCTCTTAGCCGTTTGCATCCCAAGTCTACAAAGACCAACCAGATGATGTACGCCGGCCAGCACACCATCAATCACCTGCACATGACCCCCAACCGCCTTTTCAACAGCAGCCTTCATGTTCGTCATGCCAGCACACCCAAGCGTCAACACATCAGCACCATCTGCAACCAGCTTCTTGCCTACGTCGCACATGACGCCAAGCACTTCCTCTTCAGGCTTCGATTCCAACTCCAAGACCCCAAGATCACAACTTCTCACACCAGCGCAGAACGACTCCAGACCGTAGTGTTTCACAGAGTCCTCCAGCGTATACTGCGATCGTCGCGTCGTTGCGATAATGCCAAACCGACCACCCAGCGTTCGTGCAGCGAACAGCGAGGCCTCCATAATACCAACTATCGGCTGCGAGAGTTCTTCACTAAGGACCTTTATGAGTGCGTGATCGCTGTAGCAAGCTATGAGGAATGCGTCATACTGATTTGCAACGGGTATGATAGCTCGGGCGGCGGCAGCTGCGGACAAGATGTTGTCGAAGCTTGACTCGATAGCTGATGGCGCTGGTTTAGGGGCTGTAAAGCCGTACACGGTGACGTCGGGTGGGAGTGTTGGTTTGAGTGTTTCCAGACAGGCGTCTGTCATTCTTTTAGTAGCGTTGGGGTTGCAGAGGAGGATGCGAATGTGCTTTGGAGATCTGGTGCCTGTGACAGAGGCCAGCGGCTTACGTTTACTATCGCTCGCGGTAGCCTTGGTTCTATGATGCGATTTTTCCGATTGTGCTAGTCGCGGCGGTTCGACAACTCCCGTTTGCGAAGTCAAAATGTCATAATGCTCTGTTCGCCGATGTCTCGCAAAGTCAAACGTCCGCGTCTTGCCTGGTAGGCATCGATCAAGGTCGCAATCGGCGACGATGATCTCATCCTCCTCCGTCTTGCTCTCAGCCATAATCTTGCCATCTGGTCCAATGATAGTCGAGCCTCCTACCAGATCGTACTTTCCATCATCCAACCCGCATCTCGCCGCGCTGACAGAGTAGCACGCATTGGTGTATGAGTGGGCCTGCATGACTAGCTTGTGATGGAAGATCGCCTCCGCACGTGCTTCAGCTGGGCTCACGTCGGCGTATGCCCCCCACATCTGTGGAGCAAAACCTGGCGTGTTGAAGCCCACGAGAACAACCTCGACGCCTTGAAGACCCAAGCATCTCCAAGCTTCTGCCCACCGTCGATCGTTGCATATCATCATGCCGAAGATGGGCTCGCCGTATTCAGGTGTGGTCTCCACCAGGCCGGGTACTCGGAAGGCCTTGAAATCTAAATTACCCGGCTTAAAGTATCGCTTCTCAAGCTGGTTGACCGCATCGGGTTCGGGGAAAGGGTCAACGTCTCCGGGTAAATGCACCTTTCGATACTTTGACAGAATAGATCCGGACTTGGCGTGATAATAGACGCAGGAGTTGTAGTGGTCGCCGTCATCTGTGACCTCTGCGAATCCGATGCAGATGTCGACCTCCAACTGCTTGGCTCGTTCAAATATACGCTTCGTGTTTTCCGCTGTAGTCACATCGCCATGTTCGAAGAACGACTCGAGTTCCGCTTCATTGGTGATGAGATGACGAGGGAAGAAGGTCGTAAAAGTACATTCTGGGAAGAGCACAACTTGTGCGCCTTGTCCAGCGGCTTGATTGAGAAGACGAACGAGTCGATCTATTGTGTTCTCACGGATGTCAGTGCGATGGACTGCGCCAACCTGTGCCGCGGCTATACGGATCGTGCGCGACATGCTGTTTTAACTGGTCTCGAAGGAGTTTGGAAGCGTTCTGAGAGCGCACTGGCGACTCAAAAGGATAGTCAATCACGCAGCTGGACATTTTGAGGATCGCGAGTTGTTATGCGCGTTGATGAGCTTATCAAAGGTGGGATGAGAAGATAGTGATGAAGTTCTGGCGATAGAGGCGGCCAGTCGCGTGAGGCCAAGGCGGTCTTAGCGCCCCCGCACTTCCCGAGGTCAAGCCTTCCCCGCTGTCAACCTCGCACTTCACTCCTTCTATGTATCCTATCAACTTCAATACTTGAGCTTGATGGTATCGCTTTCCCATAAATCAGGCGATTATGTGGAGCGCTTCTGCTTCATCTACTGACTTGCTCCTTCTAATTTCGAAATCGACCAGAACATGGCGGTGAAAGTTATGTTTAGCTTTCTTTCCACAAGCCGGCCTAGGACGTCACGTGAGCGCCAGGTACCACGACATCATGGATGAAAAGCGCACGAGAATACCCGCAAGCGATCTAACCTTCGAACCGTCGCCCACACGATCAACGCAATCTTCGGATGCGTATCCGGACCCGAGTTCGCAGGAACAACAATTAACATTACCGATGGAGTTTAAGGCGTGCCTTGTGGGTAAAACCCAGCCGTGACATCCAGCTTGGCATGCCTCAAAGCCACATAACTCGCCCTGCTTACAGCATTTCAGTCCCGAACCGTGCAAGTCTCTGGAACGCCGTACTGCGCATGCATCGCGTATAGATCACAGACTTGGCGGCTGATTCCTGTGGTACCTTTTTACGTCAATCGCAGGGTTAGCGTCAATATCGCATAGCCGCGACCGCGAATAACAACACATAATCAGGCGTCCTGTTGCACCACAGCGAAACAAACAAGGGTGACTATAATGTGACGTCAAGTCGTGCAGGGCGATGCACAGCCGTCAGGGCAACAGAGTGGTTGGCCTTAGGATGTACAAAATCAACTTAACGCGCTCGTTCTCGTTCTACGTGATCATCACCACTCCCAGTACCAAACAACCTCTACAACCACATTCCAACCATGGCACCACGATCATCCCGCCTCAGCAGCGCCCTCATCGCAGCATCCCTCCTAACCACCTCAGCTCTTGCCCAGAACAGCAGCGAAATTCACCCCAGCTCCGACGTCAGCTGCCCCGACCTAAATCGTTTAGGCGACCACTACGAATACCCCGTAAACAGCAGCGGCACAGCAAACGTCTCCGACCTGCGCATCTCCGTCACATTCGGCGAGTTCCGCGATCCAGACAGGTGGAGCAGGACATTCGATGCCCAGCAAATGGTGTACCTCAGCGCTCCCGCCGGCAGCGTCGATCAAACCTGCGTGTGGTTCTTCCACGGCGTCGATAATGTTAGACAGGGCGACGACGAGAGCGGCTGCGACGGGGTGCTTCCGCAAGAATGTCTGGATTATTTGGAGAGCGAATTGACGCTCCCGGATGACGCTCTAGAGCAAATGACCAACGGCACCAGCGGACGCGCTTCGTTCGTATGCCCTCCACCGCACTTGAACGAAACGGAGATGAAGGAGATTTGTGGATCGGGTTTCTCGAGTAGCATGGGGATGATCGGTACGTTGGATTTAGCACTAATCTCCCTCTTCTATGCGTGCGATGCTTTACTAACCCACTTCATCCACAGGGGGCACCCTCAACACAACAAACATGACCTGCACCGTCCCCCCAACCGGCGTCCAACTTCCATCCGACTACCACACCGCCCCACTTGTTGGCTATGGTCCCGCCGGTGTCGGCAATTCGAGCTACGATCACGAGTTGGACAATTTCACCATGTACGATGAGTACATCACTCGTCCCCATCCTGTTGTCGTCGCGTCTGTTGCGAACGGTAAGGCGAAGACGAGCGTGGTTTGCATCGCGCCTGACAATGTGCTTGAGGGGAGCCGTGTGCCTGCTGAGTCTGTTAATCAGCCTAGCGGTGAGGACGACGAGAGTGCTGCGCCGGGATTGGCTTGGGGACGGAACACGGGTATGGCTGTGCTGATGGCGGGGGTGGCGGGTATGTCTTTTGTGCTTGCGTAGACGGATACATCGATGTTATAGCGGTTGGAAGTTACTGCATGATTAGGGATGACGAATACCATATACCAACACATCAAACAGGTTTCACGAAGAGCTCAGTAGTCGGCAAACGCCATGTTTATTGACTCCAGATATTGTCCACGTCGTATCGTGCTGGACTTCAATCCATCTTCACATATCAACTACCTCGACACAGTCCACCGAAGCACACCCCAACACCCCAACACCCTAACACCCTGCCAATCCCTCACCCATTCCAAGGTCCGCCATATACACCATCTCCTTAACCTCCGCCTTCTTCCCATTATACCCACCCCTATCAGCAGCAACCACAGCCATCACCGCCTCCTCCATTCGTCCCGCAACCCCCTCGTCGTCTCCAACCGCAATATCCCGGGCATGAAGCCAACTTAAAAGTAGCTTGAAGTCGGCAAACGTATCTTTGAAGCGATCATCAAGAATATGTGGATGCGATTCAGCCCACACGAAGAGCTCTACGTCCATACAAGCTGAACTGTAGACATCGAGGTTCCTGGTCGTGGGTTTGGTGTGGAGACGGGCGAGGGAAATTAGTCTGTCTAGTTCGGTTTCGTCGGTGGGGTTGGAGAAGGTGTAGGTGTTGTAGGACCAGGTTCGGAGGCGGAGGAGCTGGGCTGCTATGTCTTCGCTTCGTATCTCGGCTTTGTTGCGCCATTGGCCTGTCTTCTCGCCCCACCTGTTTATCTTTTCACCCCGCCTGACCGTGTGCTCGCTCTGCTTTTCCGGTATTTTCTCCTGCTTAGAGACGATGTCCTTCCTCAGGAACCTTCCAGCCCATTCACCTTCGGATACCGAGTTGTGGAGAGATGATAGGCCTGCATCCGCACCCGTTCTCATTGGCCTTGCTAGCTGGGAAGATTTTGTGCCTTCCCTTTGTCGTTCGCGGGGGTTACGACGCAGGTTGTTCAGGTACCAGTAAGCTCGGCTGACGTCCTCAGGAGCATACCAGAAGTAAGGGGTATCGAAAGTGCCAGATCCACGGAATTGGGCGGGTGAGCTGCGGATCAACCAGACGATAGCCATCACAACTCGAAGGAGCACAGGCGGGGGGCCGGCACCGAGTCTAGATGTGGCACCGACGGTGATAGTATGGTGATGATGGGCCGACGTCACGGAGACGCTTTTGGCGATCTAGGAGGACTTGCCCATCTGAATCGTATTCCGTAGTACACTCGAAGCAGCGCCGCGGGTAGATATCGCCGATGATTCTCAATCGCTGGCAAGTGGTGCAAGAGTGCGACCTGTCTTGTTGTGCGGCCTGAGGTGAGAGACGTAGTGCATCGCCATCGCCGTCGTCAGCGTGCAGCTGACTGCCACTGGGGGATTGCGCCATCGTGAAAGCGGTCAATATCTAACTGTCGATGTGGGGATGCGAAAGCAGAAAGGGGCAGCAGCGTCCGTCGCAAAGGTAATGTTTGGAAATATACTCGTTTACACGCTAACCTGATTGGGCGACTTCCTCTCTCACCCCGACGACCCGGACTAAGCAACCGCGCTGCTGAACCGACTTTGGGCCTTAATGGCTAAAAGTCATGAGGCTGGGAGCCCAAGTTCATCTCTGCCATATCATGGTATAGTTCATCTTGATCTTGCTCCTCGTCCTCCTGCTCCTCCACATCCTCAGTATACACCACGGTCGCATCTTCTTCCTCTTCCTCACCGTCCTCAGTATACCCAACACCCGCATCCTCTTCCGTTCCATCTCGCCCTTGACCCTCCCCCCGCCCATCCACATCCTCAACATGCACCACACCCGGCCCACCTCCTTCACCAGCCGTACCAGCCGTACTCTCATGCCCCTCGTCTTCCACCCCTCCCGCATTCACCGGCGATGCACCATATTCCGCGGGGTCCAACCAGTACTTAGTCCAAGCCGCCTTTTTGCGCATCCACTCCGCATCTATAACAACGAAATGTAGGTCAATCTCCACATTAGACTGCCCATTGAGGTTAGCCAGTAGCCAAGGGCTGATCTCATCAGGATCAGCGGTGCCGAAGTCTTCAAGGAGCCGGGCAGATGCGTGTGCGGGAGAGTAGCCCCAGCTTTGGTATAGCACCTCGGCTAGTTCCTTGAGTATCTGCTCTATTTCATCGAGTTTCGTGTAGATGGGTTGGAGGCGGGCTTGTATGTCCCTCTTTTGACTTTCGAATGTTGCTTCGGACGTGCTGAGCTGGGACCGGTACACTAGGTCTACGCTGTCACGAACGCTGTAATCGCCAAAAATGAGTTGATCGAGTTGGTCGAGGTAGGATCGTTCATCCGTGATACCAGCTGCTTCCATGAGATTTCGTAGTTGGACGCGGATATAATCTCTAGAGCTCGTCAATAGAGCATAGGGGTCGTGACTGAACCCGAGCCTGAGCCTGTTTATGTCTATCCTGAGGCCCTGCATCTTTGCGCGCATCGAAGCGGCATTGCGGTATACGACGTTCAACCCATTGATGGTTTCCTGATGCGTAAGGATCTCGCGGCATACAGCTCTGGCTCGGGCCAGGGGGTCGTACCGAACGAGTTCGGTCTTGCATAGCGGACATGATCGACGAGCGGCCGTCGCAGTGACTTCTCCGTCAATCCAAGTGCAAATGCAATCTTTGTGGAAGAAATGGTTGCATTTCCAAATCTGTACGACGTTTCCATGGGGAGTTGGCTCGACCGTTGCCGCTGCCATCGCCGCAGCAAGGATTCTGGCTTGGGTCGTCATTCCGAAGACTTGCTCATCCGATGGCTCCTCTTCCCCTTGGTCCTGATGGGCGAAATCGAGCCGGCATATAGCGCAGTTTCCATCGGTGGGTGGGTTGTCCACGGGTACCAGTTCATTCTTCACAAAGTCCTCGTAGTTGCCGTGGAATCCCCATACCACGGGAGATGTGGTCATGAGGATGGCGTTGTTCGCTGGGGGTTGTGTGGGGTTGTCCATTTAAAATAATAGCCATGGGGATTTTGCACGATTGGAGCAATTCCAGAAATTTATAAGTTCTACATACCTGGGAGGATTCCTCAACTCGGTACCCAAGGTTTGGGAACATGTTTAACGATGACATCGAGTGCTTGGCAAGCCGCTCACGAACCCCCAGCGCAAGATATCGCATCTCACCCACGAGGGTAATCGCGAATCAGATGTCGCAAAGGTCAGAGATTGGCTCTGGTGACTGTACCATTGAGTCGAAAGACAGTGCACGGGCCACTGGTTCTGGAATTTGTTTTCCAAATCTCCCATCTCCGTTGGATGAGGGGCAGAATCACTGGGTGTCTTGTGGGAGGTAACCGATGTGCGCCGCGGTAGCGACAGCAGCTGTACCACGAGTGCGAGTCTGGGGTTAGGAAGATGCTCTCCACGAGGCATGCGAGGTCGATCCGAGAACTCTGCCAACGCTTTAATTGAGCCGGCAAGGTCATCAGAGGGTGCGATGCATGATCGTCCTGTGAAATGGTACGGCCTCCTGCGCTGTACTCTTAGAAGGTCAGTCTGGTGCACAGCCCTCTCGCCAGCGGTAGCTATGCATCGCCATCGCGGTTATATCGTCGACTCCCTCTCTTACGCGTCATTACGATCCAGAAGAAATGCGGTTTCCATGCGATAACACATCGCGACGTACAGCCATGTCGATCGTGAAGCGTGAAGATGGAGAAGGTTGACACGTCGGCCAACCGCGACGATCCTGCCTTGTTTTTCAGCCAATGCCCAGCCCCAGCCGCGTCTGGGCAGTCGCGAATCGCGTCACCGCTTTCTCCGCAAAACCTCGTACCTCAGCTCCTCAGCTCCTCCATCCCAACTGCTCTGCGCAGGAAGAAGCATCAATCGCATCTCGCATCTTTGTCCGCGAGGTTTGCTAAGCTCTCTCCTAAGCTTCCCGCCCATCACCTTACCGTGGGGAGCCAATCAAGAGCTGCGCAGAGCTCCAGGGCCCTCGACCAACCACAGCCCTCCTCACTCCCGAATACCCGGAATCCTCGCACCAGGTACCATCAGCATGTCGTCCGCCCGCCACGGCCACGACAACTCGCACAACGTCTCGCGTGTCCTGTCCGATCACTTCAACAGCCGCTCAAACCATGATAACGAGTCTACACCTCTGCTGCACAACATCATCCCTTCGCATATCCATCCCGATGGCGAGAGCGGGCGCAAAGGCTTCCACCCATCGCACTTCATCAACGTAGCCTGGCGCTCTGGCAGCAATGCCGCTAAATACACGAACCTCCTCTGGCCCTTTGTCATTGTAGCTATTGTGCTGCACTTTGCGGCGCCAGGCATGCCGATTGCCATCTTCGCGACTAGCTACATCGCCATGGTGCCGGTGGCCAATCTGCTGGGTTTCGCGGGCCAGGAGTTTGCGAGGAAGATGCCGAAGGTGTCTGGTATCTTGATCGAGACTGCGTTTGGTTCGATTGTAGAGATCATTCTCTTCATCATCTTGATTGCCAAGCACCATTCTCAGGATGGGTCGAGTGAACATGGTAATCTCATTCCTGTTATCCAGGCTGCGATTTTGGGATCGATCATCACGAACTTGCTTCTTTGCCTTGGACTGTAAGTACTCTGAAGCAAACACGCGTGTCACACGTACTAACATGAGATCTAGCTGTTTCTTCGTAGGCGGCCTCCGCCAAATGTCACAAAAATTCCACGCCTCCATCAGCGAAGTAGGCTCGGGCCTCCTCCTCGTAGCCGGTTTCGGTCTGCTCATCCCCTCAGCCTACTACTCCGCGCTCAAAGGCTCCGCCGTAGCAAAAGCAACAAAACACCACGAGTTCACCGAGAAGATCCTGCAGCA
The DNA here is from genome assembly GCF_024043155.1 of Alternaria arbusti. Taxonomy (NCBI): domain Eukaryota; kingdom Fungi; phylum Ascomycota; class Dothideomycetes; order Pleosporales; family Pleosporaceae; genus Alternaria; species Alternaria arbusti. Next base: position 77,104 of record NW_026249968.1, read on the forward strand.
CAACGTCCTCCGAATCAGTCAGGTGACGTCGATCCTCCTCATCATCGCTTTCTGCATCTTCATCTGGTACAACGCGCGCTCTCAGCACTCGCTCTTCGATGAAGTGCTTGAGGCGGATGAGCATGCGGATCTCGATCACCATGAAGATCTTGCGAAGCCCAAGTTTACGTTTACGGAGTGCGTCGTCGCGCTCATCCTCTCTCTGGCTATCGTAACTCTCCTCGCCGTCTTCCTCGTCGAGCGCATCGAAGATGTTGTCGAGAACGGTGTTCCGGACCAGTTCCTCGGTCTCATTATGCTGCCGCTCGTTGAGAAAGCCGCCGAGCACCTCACTGCTATCGACGAGGGGTGGGATGGCCAGATCAACTTCGCGCTCTTCCACTGCATCGGCCCGAGTATTCAGACCGCACTCTTCAACGCCCCGCTTGTTGTTCTCGTTGGATGGGCAATGGGCAAGGATATGGATCTCAACTTTGAGATTTTCATGATTGTGCTCCTGGTGTTGGCTATCGTGGTTGTGGGTAACTTTTTGAGGGACGGAGAGTCGAACTACTTGGAGGGGGCTATGCTTATCGTAAGTCTATCCTTGTCTGAGTACTGGTGATTGGACGCTTTTGCTAACAATTCAAAACAGATTGTCTACGTCATCGTAGCCGTAGCTGCATGGTACTATCCCAACCCCGATGTCGCTACTTCGAACGGTGCCGAGTAACAAGCGATGTTACGAGAAAATATGGAGGGGTGGGTACTGCGGCAGTTGGTACGGCGGACCGGTGGCCGATTCATGCTGAGGTATTTTGGATCACCGGGGTTTGCAAGGTAGCTGGGGATTCTTGGTACTCGCGATCAAGTGTTATGTAACCAAAAAGTGGCTTTGCAAAAAAGTTGTTTTTTGGTTCCATAACACTTGGGGGCGACGCTCAAGAATCCCCAGCTGCTTTGTGGGCCATGCTTTTGTTCAACTACCGTATCGTTGGGGCATGGGTGGGATGGCAGGATGAGCACGCTGTTACGAATTGGGATAGATCACTGTATGATACACGACATGATACTGAACAACAAGTTACCATACAACATTACTTCATTCGCATGTATCTATCCTTTCAAAACAGATTTTACACACCCCACCACCATCCACCTCATCTAGTACCCACAATCCGCTCCCGCCAACTTAACAAGCTTAGGGAAGTTCGGCGTCCCAAACCCAGTAACCGGGTCCCAACCCTCCGTAACCGGGAACCCCTCAACATTACACCCCCGACTAAACCCCTTTGTAATATCAGTCAACCCCTTATACCCCTTCTTATACAACCACGGATTCATAAAACCCAGCGCCGGCTTCCCAGCCGCCAACAACGCGTCGTTAACAAGCGCAAAGATACCACCTGTCAACGGGCAAGAAGCAGAAGTACCAGAAATCGTTCCTTCGGTTCCGTTCCAGAAGTACGCGAAATACAGACCCTGGGCCGCGAGATCGGGGTATCCGCGCCCGGTCTTGTTGTACAACCCCTCATAGGTATCGCCGAGCGACTTCACGTACTTGGGCACAACCTTATCCTGATACCAGGGGCGCGCAAAGTAGTTGCTAAACCCACTGCCACTGCTGTACAAATCGCGGAACCCAGCAGTCGTGTTGCGGGAAGGGCGGTACGCGGATTCCTCAGGCTCGAAGTTCATGGTTGCACCAACAGTCGTGACGTAGGGACAGGACGCAGGGAACGCAGGCTGGAATTGATACGTGTTCTTGCCGTCGTTGGTGTAGCAGGTATCCGTGCCGCCGAGCCCGCGGTCGCCGGACGAGAAAAAGAGAGTCGTGCCCCGAGCGCCCACTTGGGCGAATTGCCGGCATACGCGCTCGGCGTAGCTCTTGGGGATGGTTTGCTCGGGCTCGCCGTAAGAGGTGGAGATGATGCGCGGGATGGAGCGTTGGGTTAGGAGCCAGTTTACCCAGGCGAGGTAGGGCTCGTTGGTGTTTGTGGGCGTGGAGATGTCGGGGACGAAGGGGGGTTGGCCGCCGGTGGAGTAGGAGGTTATGGGTGTTTTCCAGCTTATTCCGGAAATGGCTTGCACGTCGAGGTTGGCTTCGCGGCTGATTCCTTCGACGGTGGATTGGTTGTAGCTCAGGGGGCCGTCTTGGGTGGGGCCGTTGTCGATGGAGATTTGCTTGAATGCGTAGGCTTGCGACACGGCTTCGGGGCGGTACTTCTCGAGGAACATCTTGGTGTCTGGGCGGATGGGGATCTCGCCGAGGTAGTTTGTGAAACCGATGCTGTTTTTGCGGCTGGCCTTGGTGTGGTACCACTTGGTCTTGTAGAGAGTCTGGAAGCATTCCGGGGTGACGGATGTCACGTTGCACACGGCAGAGATGGATGAGTTCTGGGGTGTGTGGTAGCTCTTGGGTACTTCGACAGCCTCGTCGACGAATGTCGCGGCGTGGGCAGCGCCGCGGAAGAAAGATGTGGTGGGCTGGACGGTGTCGATGTGAGCGTGTAGGTGGCGCGGGAGAGACCAAGCTGTTGTACGCGCAACAACGGAACCATCCTTGTGCTTGTAGTTGTGGTATTCGGTGTCGAGCAGACTCTCAACCATCTCAATGGGCAGATGGACGATGACCCAGTCCTTGGCCGAGCTGTAGCCCAGGTTGCTGGTGTCGATTCCGCTCTCGGCGAGCCACTCGTGCACCAAGTCGTGGGTCTCAGAGCTGGGTGCAACGAGTTCATCAACCTCGTCGGCGCTCAGATGTTGACCGTAGCGTGCATGGTCAGGGTCGGAGACTACACGTCGTTAGCTCAGATGTCGCGAAACCTTTCCATCCAGCAAACATACCCTCATGAAGATGGCGATCAAGCTCCTCAAACCTCCCCTGCTTAAGACCAATCTGCAGCTGAATCGTCTTGCCACCATGCGACCTCTCCAGCTTCGTCCACTCCCTCGGCGCATAATGCGTCTCCTTAACCACATACGGCGATCTCGCCTGAATCGGCGAAGCCAGCGCATCCCGCGCGGCAACAGCAGCCAACACAACAGTCGCGAAGATCTGCATCGTAGATAGCGATTGTATAGGCGTCTCAGAAACAGATGCAGACAACAACGCGCACGCCCAGTCCCACCAAGCAGCCTTGCCAGCTATTTAAGCTCTTGCGAAGCTCCGCCCAGACTCGCGTCATACAGCTTCATGGTACCTTGGCGACCCTAGGGCAGGGCGCCCCATCTGGAAGGACGATAGTAAAGCGCATAGTACATGCATGTCGATCGCCGTATCGTCGGAACAGCCTTGACTGGATTGCTATCGCTTGCGGTACGAGCAGGTTAGACAATCTCTTCATCGCGACAAGCTCAGCGTTGCCAAGCTGGCGAAAACAACAACCGGCCTGTCCATCACGCGTCGTGATTCGTTGGTAGTGTGTGATAACGCAAATAGCGATGTTCACAAAGGCGGGGGATGAAGTTGGCATGATAGCAAGGGCATATGACGGGAACGCTCTAGCCTCAGCAACGGCCGCGCTAACGCTGGATTAGGCAGCTACAAAACTTCGGCATCATCGTGCGCCGCGATAAACAAGCAAAGTCAAGCCACTAGCTGTTGGGTCCGACGGCATGTTAGCTGCTCTTGGGGGAGCTTGACTTGCTCTTGGAAGGTGATGGGGTGGATCGCGTTCCGGACCTCGAGAGAGTGCAGCATGTACCCCGCCGCCAACCCGGTTGACGGCATTGTGACTGACCCAGCGACGTTTTTACGATTCTTTCGTCGGAGCGATGGACAATATGGTGCTCGCGCTTATCTGTGGCCTGATATGCGCGCGTTCGTGGAATATCTGGGCAGCGCGGCAGTGCGGCCGTAACAGATGCTTCTTGCATGTCGTTGCATCGCGCGCCCACGTTACCGCATATCCGATCGCTTAGCATCGTGTCCACCTATGACATTTCTATCTGCAAGGCAGGAAGCACGTATCTACAACGTGCGTCCTAATCTCCGTTCAACTGATACAACTCCCAGGGTAGGCCGTTTCCGCCCCGACTATGCGCCTGCCTTTACACGCGACCCGCATCTTTGAATTCCCGACATCTCTTCAGCATCGCTTCCATAGGCAGGACCGCCATGAGACGAGCAAAGTCCACGTATTTGCTACTAAAGATGCAGATCCATCGCGCCATAAACTCTTCCGTAATTACGTCCATCGTCTTCGTCGCCGCTATAAATGCCTCGAGATGGTCCTCTTCACAAAGCATCATGCGCATGCGCTCCGCTTTTCAGTCGCTCATTGCATAAGCGACTACTTCAAAGAGGCCCTTGTTAGATATGAGGTGAAACTGCAGGAACGTAAAGGGGTCGGGATTTGGCGACTCTACGAGAGAGTCATGGTCTGAACCCTTCTGCATCAGAGATACATTCGGCTCTTCGGATCGATACCAAAAGTGGCGGTCGTCTGAAGCTGCCACGGGCGGGTTACTCCGCAACTCAGAGATCATCCTCTTAATTTGCGGTGACCAATATATCCGCTCGCAGTCTTGGACATACTGAGTATACTCAAAGAGCTGTGCAAATCGCATCAGTTTCATATCAGGGTCCACGTCGTAATTGCAACTTCGAACCAGCTCGCTCGCCGACACGCGATCTGTATGGCATAGGTGGGCCACCTGCATCTCGTCCTCAGTCTCTTCAGTGGACTGTTGAGCCGGCATTTCGGCGAGAGGTCGCCTGCTTGTAGGACAACTCGGCTTGAACCAGGGTGTCCTACAAAGCGGACAGAGATTGAAATCTGGGCCTCGGGATCGGAAGACTTGTTTCAGGCATTCCTTACCGAATACATGATGGCAGACAGGTACGCCGCACACTTGGAGCGGCAGGTCCGATGTTCTTGTATCCGCATTTGTAGTACCAAAAGCCGCCCGACAGATGCTGCATTTGCTGTCGTCTTCATCGGGAATACATGGCTTGAGGTGTCGGAGGAAGCGTGGGTAATTCCTGTCAGGGCCACATGTGTTTAGAGAGACATTTGAGAAGTAAGAGTTCGTTGTCGTGGATGCCATGATACTGAGCAATTTTTGCGGGCGGTACCTGCAGTCTCAAAGAGCTGATGGGTCGGTTGCGAGTGAAATACGATCGTCTGTCCAATTGTTTGCCAGTTACTACAAGTCTCGTGATCTCTTGCACCGTCGGATCAGTCTGGTGATATCGGGAATATACCACAGTAGCCAAAGGGGACCCAGATATGCTTGGTACTTCTTCCAGTGACTTTGGCAGAGCGTGATAAACCTGACAATGCTTGGAGACTGCTCGCAGTGACTAGAATGACCGAGGGCCGTATTCAGTTTGACCTAACGCATGCATGCTATTATTAAAGCAGCCATAACGCCAACTATATAACGCGCCTGTACCCAAGCTATGAGCATTCATTGACAGCTCCATCACTCTAGACAATACGACGATAAAATGACGGAAATGTACTACGCGCTCGACTACCCAGGAGTGTACCTCAAAACCGACTTCGCAGAGAGCAAAGTACGCATGGCAGTCTTGCGAGAGAACTCTGCAGACACCGGCGAAGCCCCGTTGTATGCTGTCTGGGACTCCCTCTGGGGCTTACCTGATATAGTGGCTCGTCCGACCAAAGATATGTGCGGAGAAGAAGGACTGCGCGTACATAGCGTCTTGGTGATCGAAGAGGAAATCTGGGGGGGCGTTACGATCTTGAGTTAGCCACCGGGAAAGAACGAACGCCGTCTGCATGTCTACCCTATGGATGACTTCTATCGCAGTGTTCTCAAGTATACCGAGGAGAACGATGCCATGCAAAACCCCGCACTTCGATACAAGCCGATGCCCTTGCGGCTTGTCGCGCCGGAGAATAAGACCCATGAGGAGGATGAGGATGATGATGAGGATGAAGAACTGGTCAGTAGCGGCGGTATCCAGGGGCATCGCTACGATACCCGCAACGGTGAGTCGCTGTTCCATTGTCAGTAGTTTGGGACATCGCTAATCTTTCGTGAACAGCCAAAGGAAAGGGAAAGCAGAAGCAGGCGACTACCGACGAAGACATGAACACATCGAGTGAGGACGAAGAGGACCAACCTTTATACGTGTGCGTCCGCCGGCAGGGTACAAGCCCATACTACCTCATCGCCGAAGACGACAATCTCTTCCTTGTTCGTTATGAACACGCTGGAGAATGGGACCGCATGCTGAAAGAAGGCCCCAAAGGCAACCTGAACTCCTTTACCTTTAACAGCGCTTGTAAGTATTTCGCAAAGTTACCTCTACGGGGCAGTCGCTAACCCCGAACAGCCCGTGTTGAGCTATCTTCCTTCCCCAAAGGCTTCAGCATCCGACTAATCGACTGTGGCATGACCTCGAAGAAGAAGCCGGCGAACGCTCCAGTCGGTACCACGAATCGCGATACGCTTGACGACAACACCTTTCATCTACTACACCCAGAGACAAATAGGCTGAAGCACCGTGAGTACTATTACTCTTACAATAGGCACGACAACTCGGTCGAAGAGGCGAAGATGTATCCAAAATGGGACTACGGAATCGCTAAGTATAACGAGAGCGTGTTGGATGAGTTTCTGAATGCGCTGCAGGATCTAGTGTTGGATGCCGCTGGCTCGTGGACCGACAACAGGCCTTGATTGGGATATCGTGGTGCGGTCCGCAGATTCTAACCTTGGAATGGATCGGCGTGATGGACGTGGAATGAGGATCGTGGGTGTTTTGGTATGTATCCAGTCATCCACTCTTGTCGAAAAATGCGCAGCCAGCACCACAACAAAAGTGTAAACGTGAATCGCGTCGCGAAGTGATGTGACAAGGAAGCCCAGAAGACAGGTCTTGTGCTCGAGCTCCCCCCCTGGAATGCCCGCCCGACCGCCAAGCCCTGTCCCCACAAAATACCCGTCCTGTACCTCGGTGAAATTCCCCGAACACCAGCATGTCACTTACCCCATTACCACTTCGCCCCGTCGTTCCTTCACTCAAATCGCATGTTTGATAGACCGGATTACGCATTTGTCGATCGATCTCATGGAACTTCACGCCGAAGTTGCCTAGAAGCGTAGGTATTGGAAAGACCGGGGGGCAAGAGTGTGAGTTACTGAGGAAGATGCTCCGTGGCCAATGAGCGGGAGGGATGGGGGATGCTGGAATGGGGTTAGTGCTCTACGAGGCTCGCGATGTGGCATAAGGGGGTTTGTGGTGTTGTTGGTGGTCATATTGCGACGGCGGATGAGGAGTTTACCAATGGTTATACTTACATATAAACGTACTTTTGCGTGTACATGTGAGACTTGCAACGTGCTCAGATCGTTGCGGTGGTCGCAGACATGTTCAGCGTAGAGACGTCACGTGGTGAGATTCTGCCCAGGTGCACGGTATCACGAGGGCGCTTCGATGACTTCACCGATGGAAGGTGTGCGCAATGCAAGACGAATATGATTCTCAGATGCAAACATATGTATTCTACTATTACAACAATGGGAACTACATGCGATGCGAGAATATGTGATGCAGGGGTATTGTGTTGCCAGAAACGCCAAATGGACTGTGCTGGGCCGGAGCCGAATGATGTGATGCGAACGCCCAAAACTACCGATGATATGCCGGGGGGTATCTTACTACAAGACTATCGAGAACATGCGAAGAAGAAAAGAAAATATCGCTACACAACGTGTGATAATGCGCCACTGGTCTGTCTGTTGCCGGGTCTGCCGGGACCGCATTGGCCAGGTGCAGTGGCTATGCGTGGCTTGAACGAGATGCGAGATGCAATGCTCATGAATGAACACATCAACGACGCGACCGTCTCCGGCCACTCGACTCGCCACTCCGATGGCTTGGTCTAGCTGAGGCCTGCGAGCTGCTTACGCAATCCCAATTGAAAGGTATCTGCGATGTCGGAATCGTAACACCTTCATACCGTCGCAGTCTTTCTCGGCGCGGGGGTGGAGAGGGTTGCGCAAACGCTTCTTGTCGGACTTCCTCAAGCGCCTGGTTCGTGGCAGCAAGTACAGCGAACCTTCTGTCAGGCACGCGACGAGCAGTTGTGTTCGGTGTGCGAGAACGCGCTTGGCGCGGAGAAGAAGCTGACTGGTCGTGCTGACGAGAACGGTGGTGGCGGTTCTGAGACCGTGACGACTCTGGACTTGTCTGAGATGCAGTCGAGGAGCGATGCTGGCGGGACGAGCGGTTGCTACGAGGCGAAGAATCCAGGGTCTGGTAACTGCGGTGTTCGCGCTTTGGTGTCTTAGGCGGGGAGGGCGCAAAGAGTGACCAACCCCGAGAAGGTTCTGGTCGGACGTTCTTCTTGGATTTTGAATGTCTTACAGGGTCGCGCTTCGCTCCGCGCCCGCGCAGAGTGCTTTGCGACGTTTGCTTTGGGTGCTGCCGCCGACGGTGTTGACTTCGGTGGGGGCGTGGGTTCAGCAGAGCCTCCTGCGATGAGTTGACGCTACTTGGCTCAGCTGCACGGCGATAGACCTGCGGCACTTCGACGTCCAGTGTCGAGCGGCGTCTCTCGCGAGTTCGGTATGCATCTTCGTACTGGTGTTGCGATCGCGGACGGTGCTCCTCCCTCTCTCTTTCGTGGCGCGGTGACCGCGGAGATCGCGGGGTAGAGTCACCAGATCTTCTTCTTCTGCTCGAGTCCTTGGAACTGCGCTTCTCTGAATATTCTGCAGCGACTTGCCTTCCCTCTCCATGAAGCGCGCTATCCGCCGGTCGGTCCCGCCTCTTCTTCTCGTCCGACGACGACGAGTCCTTACGCTTTTTGTTGCCTGGAAAGCCAAAGTTGAAAGACCAACACATGGCGACCAAGATGCAAGTCTCGGATCGCTGTGCGCCTAAGATTCAAGTCCAGTATCCAGGTTCTGAAGAGGTGATGACTGCATGCATGCAGATGCCGAAGTTCGGAAAGCTAAATTCGACGATGGGGGACGCGGGTGATACTTAAGACGCGCGACACAAGCCAATAGACAGGAACAATCTAGCGTTTCAAGGGAAGGAGACTTGAGAGAAGCGGATTGAGAATTATGATATCATGTGAAGACAAAGAGTGTTCCGGCCGGGCAAGGGAGCAAGTGCACCGCAGTCGCGGCGTGGAGGCCAAATTCCAATAGACGCATGGCCATAAGCTAAATCAAGAAAGGATTCAGTCAAAGTACCTTGTATCGAGGGTTTGCGCTCCAATCAGGGCACAGCCCACTTGATGGTGTGCGAGAAAGTGACTGATTCGTAAGTTTGCACACAGTGGCTTACTGGGCCACATGACACCTCGGGCTCCAGCTGATCGCCTCATTGTCTGGCGCACTGCAGATGTCGGTCTGCAGTGAAATGGAGTGTAGAACACTGGAACACCAGCGCAGGGCCGGCTGTCAGTCTTATAAGCTGCAGCGATCTGCCCGCGACGTTTATGCTTCTTTGTGTGCGGCTTCTGTGCGTACCTGCGTCGCTGCTACGTGGCACCTGTGCTGTACAGAAGAGCGGCGGGACGGTTGCGGGACGATCCTGGGTGCAGAGTTCGGCCATGCTGCGAGGGTGATGGGCATTGCTAGCTGCAGCATGGTGCATGATGGTGCAGGTTAGCTGCATGATGATGACCGCCTGACCAGCCGAGCGCTGCAACATGTTGGGTTCCTTATCCTTATCGGCCCATCAGCGACGTCATTGGTGCGAGAGCGCCCCACCGCCCCAAGCGAGCTGTGAATGCTGGCTGCGATGCCTCGCAAGGTTTCAGCCATTCCTCATCATCGCCTTCAAGGGTTGCACGGCCGCGGGAGTGTGCTGTTCCTGCTTTTGCACGTCCTTAGCACAGACGGCGTTCGCGACACACACGCTCCGCCTCGACGCCTTGCTGCAAGCAGTTCGCGCGCGTCGCGGAGCCTTGGTAGGTCCGAGATAGCTGGCCAATAGTCGCGCGCAGACGCCTTTTCCCAACCAAGTCGTGGCGTTTCCAATGAATCGAGGAACCATTCGGAAGCAAGGCAGAGCAATCTATATTGCAATTGCCGTGACCGACACCATCAGAACGATATCGGCGGCGCCGGAGTATTGAGAAGCAGCCTGGGTTAGAACATGTCGCATGCTATACGATGACCCATCCAATGAAGAGCTGAAGCTGATCGTCCATCAAGAGGTGGGGATGCGGTAGAACCCGAGATCAAGTGCTTGCGACTCGTTCCGATCGCACTTGCACGAGTCCTGTCAGTTCGGTGTCGGGCTGTTGCATGGCGACTTGGCATGAAGACGCGTTAACAACATGTTGCGTCATACAGGAGAGAGACTGGGGAGATGATCTGAGAACATCGCGGATGGAATGCGACATGAAGAAAGAGCGATGTCGGAAACATTCCGATGGCCTGCCGAAGGCATCCACCCACGCTGTGCAATCACGCTAATCTTCACTAGTGCCGCGCGCGCATCTTGCGGAAGCTTCATAAGATGCGGTGCAAAGATGCGGTGCACTGATGAGCGCAAAAACGTCGACCGGTCAGAAATGTCATATGCAGGTGAAAAGAATGTTAGGTCGAGACAGAAGCTGAAGCCCCAGGCAGTGCAATGGCTCAGCCCCCAATGTTGTCGCGACTCAAATGTCCTGCCACGCCGCCTGCATATCCCTCAACCATCTTCTTCTTCTTCTTCTTGACCAACTCAACTTGCTACATTGAATCTGCCTCTTCAGGCAACGGCAAACATTCACATCGATGAACAGCCTACGAACGGATGCACGGGCGCGATTTCTGTCGGAGCAGAAGTCCAAGCAAGGTGCCGAATTACACGATGCTAGAATTTCGCTATTAACTGTTGCGCAATATCCGAAAGTAGAGACAACTGTCAACCTAGGACGTATTCGTTGGCCCCAGACGTCTAAGATCTGTGACCAGATCAATAAACCTATTCGCAAGCACGGAGACGCGACAGCAACAGCATCCATGCGGCTGATAAGCTTGGAGCGCGATTTCGACGGAGTCCTTTCCATCGACCATCGAACCTTTCTGGAGATCTTTGACAACTTCGGGTATGATCCGTACTGGCTTGGCATGATACAGTTTTCCACATACGGGTTCTTTCCTCGACTGAAGGAAGGTGGTACACAGTATACTTGCTACCTACATACTGTGTCGTATACGATGCTGTGGACTTACGACTCTCGTGAGACGACCACCAAAGCCGTGCTCATAACCCGAGAACATTCCCAGTCTCCTCAGCTGATCTACATGGGTATGATGGGCATTATCATTCGCCACAAAGATCTTGTGAACGACGCGCGTTTCTGTTCTTTCGTGTGCGCCATACAGATGGTCGATTGGATCGAAGGCACTGCTCTCGAAAACTTGGGCCGCATTCGATCCATAGAGGTTACCACTGGACATGGCGCATGGCATGAAGTGCAGCACGACTCTACTCCAAGTACAGATGACCTAGTGAAGGATTCTAAGCAGCTAGGATTGGTACTTACAGATCTTGCAAATATCCCGCGGCACGCGTGCATTGTAAGAGCAATTCTCGACGACCTTGCATCAGTCCAACCGTTGTCATTTCGGCAATCGGCGCTTGCGCAATCCTCGAACACCAGCGTTCCAAGCCCCTTCGACGACATTACTGTTGCTGCATCAATGTTGAAGGGCCAGACACAATCGAGCGAGCTGCAGGCATGTTATCTCCAGGAACGTGGTCGGACACAGCAGGCTGTAGTACGTTGATACAAAAGATTGAAGACGTTGCCTCACCAGCTGATCGTGAAACACAGATTTTCAATCTCCTCACACGCGACGATGCCAAAAGCAGCAAAGACATCGCACTAGCAGCGCGAAAGGACAGTTACTCGATGAAGACTATAGCGATCATGACTATGATCTTCCTGCCTCCCACCTTCTTCGCTACTCTTTTCGCTATGCCTTTACTGAAGTGGGACGAGCCAAAGGTCATACAGCCAAGCTTTGGCATCTACTGGGCTGCCTCTATACCAACCACTGTGGCAGTACTTCTGATCTGGCATTGGATGTCATCTGAGAAGACTATCTTCGCTGACGCATGGAGGTGGAACAAACACGAGAGGCACGAGGTCGACGAAGATATTGACCTTGAGGAGGCTCAAATTAGGAGGAGCGTCCTGTGTCACCCTTATAGACTGAGATATGGGTCGAAGCAGAAGGGGGTGTAGACTTGAAGCATTGGTCTATCGACATCCATCAGTGAGGAAGGTTCGTTCGGCTCTTTCGCATATCTCCGCGTCTTTATCTCCGGGTGGGGCACCCCGCTGTCGTCATCTCGCGACAACGACGGCAGGCATGAAGCTCTCCATCAACAATCCTTACTTCGCACTACTGCACAACTCAAACAGAAAGCCAAGATGCCTCTCATCGCGCAGAACCCCAAAGACCGAGTCATCCTCGGATTGATGACATTTGGTAAGCTTCGCAGATCAACAACCCAACACCATGACTAATGCATACCAGGTCCCGACGAGACCAGCGGTGCGCGCATCACAGAATTCGATGAATTCACCAAGCATCTCGACTACTTCCAATCCCAGGGCTACGATGAGATTGACACGGCGCGCATGTACGTTGGCGGCAAGCAAGAGGCATGGACGCGCCAGGCGGGGTGGAAGGACCGCGGCTTTACTCTCGCCACCAAGGTGTATCCTTATGAGGCTGGCGTTCACAAGCCCGACAGGCTGAAGGAGCATTTCGAAACTAGTCTCAAAGAGCTGGGGGCGGACTGCGTGGATATCTTCTACCTGCATGCGCCGGACCATTCCGTGCCGTTCGAGGAGACACTCGGTGCTGTGAACGAGCTGCACAAGCAGGGCAAGTTTGTCAACTTGGGTCTCTCGAACTTCGCTGCATGGGAAGTCGCAGAGGTGTACAACATTTGCAAGGAGCGAGGCTGGGTGAAGCCGACCATTTACCAGGCCATGTACAACGCAATTAGTAAGTTCCCAGCTTTTGACGTGGGGAGCATCGTCTAACCGTGCAAGCCCGCGCCATCGAACCCGAGCTCATCCCAGCGTGCCGCAAATACGGCATCGACATCGTCATCTACAACCCCCTAGCCGGCGGTCTCTTCTCCGGCAAGATCAAATCCAAAGACATCAAGCCCGACGAAGGTCGTTTCGGCACCAAAGCAGACCGCGTAGGAAGCATGTACCGCGACCGATACTTCAAAGACGCCACTTTCCAGGCTCTGAAGATCGCTGAAGATGCTGCACAGAAGCACGACCTGACCCTACTCGAGATAGCGCTGCGATGGTGCGTTCACCATTCCGAACTGAAGACCCGAGTCAAGGGCGGCAACGACGGTGTGATCATTGGTGTTAGCAGCTTGAAGCAGTTGGAGGGCAATCTTGCGGATTTGGAAAAGGGCCCGCTGCCTGATGATGTGGTGAAGGCGTTGGATGAGGCTTGGATGGCTGCTAAGGCTACGGCGCCGACTTACTTCCGGTAGACGGTAGTTGATATTCCGCTAGACTACCCAACCTTCGTTTCCAACTTGCCTTGAGCATTTCCCGTGCTTTATCCATGAGCTAGACGACTAGAATCGGTTCAGAGTCCCACGCCGGCCAACTCCACCACATCAATACTCCACCATATGCATACTAGACTACCATGTATTCATCAAGGTCTATTTTCGGACCACGAGCCACCAGCATCTCTCACTAACGTCTCCAGTTGAGAGACAAACGCATCCCACACGTTCTCATTGTGCTGAGCAATCCCGTCGTGCCACTGTGGGTAATTCTCCCCTTCAGACACGCCATCACCACCCACCCCATAGTCTCGATGCAGCAGATCATCTGGCCCTGCACAGATAACGTGGAAGGAGACGTCATATACAGGCCCGCCACTTGTTGAGTAACCCTTTCCCCTGAACTTCAGCCCGCATGCGATGAAGCGAATGGTATAGCCTTTGGTGAACGGCAAGATCTCAATGCGTGCTAACGGTATGTATTAGCTCAGATAATAGGTTCTAGGGTGTTGGGCCCACTCACAATGTTCGTTCAACTTCAACGGCCAGTGTGGTTCCTTCGGTCCCTGTTCATGCATACGGGTGAAATCTCCATCTTCGTCGTCGAAACTTACACCTCTAAACCGCGGCCATCGTGAGTGGTAGACTTTGGTGTCGTCTACAATGAGGTATTCGTACTTTCCTGCGTCTTGGCGGCAGCAGAGGAAGGTCGCTTGGTTCAGTGTTAGTGTTCATGTACGTCGGTTATCTTGAGAGGACGTACCACGGTGTGTTCCTGTAGGCTCAATGCTGTCCTCAGCTGCTTTGTGGCTGTTAGTGACAACTCTTCCGGTCTCTCATAGAGTAGTCACTTACCGTTGGCAGCATCTCCACTGGCCTCGCTACCGGTTGCTCGCGACGATGGTTTCGTGCCTTCCTTAGCATCATCCAGACCTTGGAGCTCTTGACGCTGAGTGGACTCCCTCGATGCTACGTCGTCCATGAGGTCTTGATCTCGCTCGGTGAATGAGCTTAATTGGGTCCGAACTCCAGGACCATCGGCCGGCTTATAGAGAATCTCAATGCCATCCGACAGTACTGCTTCGACCAGGAGCACACAGTGTATGCGAATGCGGCTCTGTCTGCCATGTTCACGGTTGGACCGGAAAGTGTGCGAGATCTTTCCCAAGTAGAGTCCCACAAGTAGCTGAAGCCCGTCGTGTGTTCAAGGGCGTCTGGGCGCTTCACGACTATCGAGGTATGGCCGGGGATGTCTGCGAAGTTTTCTGCGATGTAAATCCCAGGCCATCGGGTGGTGTAGTACATCTCCGGGTCCTGGCTTGTGATGGTCTCGAGGTCTTTGATTGCGTCTTTGAGCTTGATGATGGCATTACGCGTTTGGGCCATTGTGTTTTGCTATCTCTTGGTACCGAGTGAGCTTTTGGTGGGTGTGATAGAACGAGATTAGGCGTCATTATATGATGAGTCTTGTAGCAAGTTTGATAGTAGTATAGTTGCGTCAGGTCAAGCTTACTACGGCAATCGATCGGTTTAGTCACAGCAAGCAGGCTTCAAACAAGGCGACGTCAGCACCCGATGCGCTCCATACATTTTCGGCACCAGTCGTACCATCCTAGGTCTCGATACCAAAATACAAAAAACCATCACGCAACCCACGCTTTCGACTTGCGCAGCCTGGATATGTTCTACCAGGTACATGCAAGTAACTATTCAAATTCGCCTCAAATCAGGTACTGTGCAACAAATGCAAGAGACAACAAGCTATGCATTCATTAACTCCAAAATTGCAACAATACATGGATACCTGGTTATCACAGCCTCTTACGAATGGGTTTTCAAATCTGAGTGATGTCAAAAGTCTACATCACTGCACGTCGTCTCTTCATACTGCATCGCAGATGTTCTCGTTGTATACTACACTCTACTCACTACCTCCATCGCCACCTTCCATGCCGTCTTCCCCATCACCGTCCTCCCCAATGCTCTCTCCACCTTCTTCGCCTTCTGCCTCATCTTCTGCATCTATGTCAACAAGCTCACCGTCCATCCGCTTACACAACCGTATCCTTCCCTCTCCAACAATCTCCTCCAGCTTATCCATAAACTTCGGAAACACCACCACATTATGTTCTGCACAGTCTTCATAATGCGTCCCCTGCGCCCTACTGCTGTACCTCCCAGGCCTCCCATGCTTCAGTTGAGCATGCCAACGATCGTCAGGTAAGTGCATGTGAAACTCCTTCCAAGGGAATGTGGCCCAGCTACTCGTTGTGCCCTGGCCGCCATATAAATTTCCCTCTATGGGGGGGCCCTTGAACCGTGTAGTATAGCCGCAGTTGTTGAGGCGTAGGGTGTATCCGTATTTGAAGGTGTAATAGTCGATGTGGAAGGCTTTAGCGCCTTCTTTCCTCGCAAGAACATCAACGGACCTGTTCCTGCCTAGCTGCATCTTTGGTGCGTTTTGGTCTTGTAATTCGAGAGTTAGAGTGGCCTGGCCTGCATTGTGCTCGTAGACATAGAGGAGTAACGCTGGTGGATTGTTAGCTTTCGTCTCGGCAGCTTGCTAATGTGGTATAGAGTACTTACAGTCATCGCCTTCCTCTGGGCCTTCTGTGTTGACGTGCTCGGCATTTTCGTGTTCAGTGGTCCCATGTACGGTGATTCCATGGTCAGTATCCTCGTGGTCGTTGGTGTCACGTTCGGGATTCTCCATACTGATAGGGTGAAGTCTGATGGGAATGAACTGATCAAGATGAACTAGGCCACAAGACGAGCCTTATGTATCGTGAGTACGCGTGCAGATTGCACAAACCCGTTTTCCAGCTTGGACATGATTGCAATAATCATACCTGCGCAAACAACTACAAAGACCGCATGTTCAAACCTATTCCCCCTTGTCCAACCTATTCAACGTCTCCATCACTGTCTTCCTCCTCCGCATCATCGTCTACTAACTCATCGCCAACTTTCTTGCACCTCATCATATTCTCCGCTCCCACCATTCTCTCCAATGCATCCATAAACCGAGGAAAGACACCAGCGTTGTATTCTGCCTGCTGTGGGTTATGCGGACCATACGCCCTTCTCTCACGACCAGTCATGACTTCATGAGAGAAACCTGCATGCCATACGTCCTGCGGAAGATGAACATGGTATTCCTTGTAATTATGCCGTATTTGATCATCTCCCCGGCCGGTTGTGGTGAAGAGATCGCAGTCGTTAAAGCGGAGGCTGCGACCTTCTTTGAAAGGGTAGCATTCGATGATGAGTGGGTCTTCACCGCCCCTGCCTCTGAAATGGATGGTCTTCCGGTGTGAGGTGCCTTGTGTGGGGTTGAGGTATAGTAACATGGTTTCCTCGTCGAGGGTAAGGGTTGCGTGGCTCGTATGATGCTCGTATACGTGAAGGAATAGCGCTGAGCATGGTTAGTACCTGAACGTGATGTTATGTATGTACTCTAGTCTACTCACGGTTGTCCATATCTACAGGCGCAGTGATAGCGGGTGCAGAGGCAATCGCTGCGTCGCCGTCTTCTTCCTCTTCACTTTTCTTGGCATGCTGAAAGAAGTCCTCGGAGGCAGTCACGTCTGATTGTTGTTCGGTCAGTTCGGGGTTCTCTTCGGTCTTGTCAGTTGGGTATTTGGTGTCCATATCGACGTTGACGAGAATGATTGAAGTGGTAGGACCGGCATCGACCTCTTGAGAAGACGAGCGTTATGTACTGTCATCACGCTGAGAAGCTTGCTAAGGTCACTCCTGACGCTTGAATATATTTGCTGTTTATCAGTAGAGAGCCTGATGACGGACGACAAACACGCGATGACATTGGTGATCATCTTCCCCGCCAGTGTGACGGAACAGGAGGAGAGACAACACCGCCGCAGTTACAATACTGACAACAGGGAAGCGGGTCGACGTGTGTGTCATTACTGCGTACTCCCTCATGCCTACTAGATGCGATGTCGCGGTCGATCGTCGAGAAGCTCAGGAAATCGATCCAGCGAGATTCATAATGCTATATACTGTGGCTACAGCGTAAGCTCAATAGTGGTGTCAAAGTCGCAATGATGCTACAGCCAGGTTCCCCGTTCCGTTCCGTTTCCGCGCGGAGCAATGACGTCCGCCACTAACCCTCTTCGAGTAACGCGTGACACCGCGTTCGCGCTTCTCCAGGGCTCCCAAGTGCTTTCGGTCGGTGTCTACTCCGACGCGCATGAGCAAGGATGAGTCGACTGATTGCGAACATTTGAGCATTCCGTCGGATAATTTCGCGCGAGTAAGCGCTAGGAAAGGGCGTAGTGCTACTATCACGCAGGTCTGCTCTGCCCTTTCAGCGTGTACATAAGTGGGGTGTTGGATGAAGCATACCCGGGGACTTAGGCAACCCACCGCCAACGTTGTCACATCCCCTCATTCTGTACACGCTTCAACGCCAAGGACCTTAACAACATCAATCACGATCATGGCGTCTCAAAAAGCAGAGTTCATCAAAGTACCGACCGATAACTCAGATGGTTTCCAAACAATGCCCGTAGAGCCCTCGAGACGACTCTCAGAATCTGAACTACGCATCGAAAAGTGCACTCCACAAGATGCCGAAAAGATCGTGAGTTCTTCCATCTTCCTTTACCCAGCTCTCCCACCCCATAAAACCCATCAAACTAACACCCCCACCCAGGCCGAAGGTCTCTACCTGTGCTTCCCAGATGACTGGTGGGCCAAAAAAGAGCCCCCAGAGATCCACCCAGCAGGCGAGAACAGCCTCCAAATCCGGATCCAACGCATGGCCCAACGACTAACCCCCGCCATCACTGATCCCCATCATTGCTTCATGAAAGCCGTCTACACCCCCACCGGCGAAACCGTAGGAATAGCAGGCTGGACCCTTCCCTCCAACCCCTCCGTACACAACCTCTTCCGGCGCAGCGCCGCCACGCATTACGGCTGGAAAGAGAAACAAGGCTGGACTGAGGAAGAAATGGACGAAATGTGGAGTCACGTCAGCAACGAGAACTGGAGCGAGCGCTTCGGCAAAGACGATGAGATGAGGCGGGAAGCGACGGGTGGGCAACGGCATTGGTATCTTGCGCCGCTACTTACGTGGCCGGAGTGGCAGGGAAGGGGCGTGGGGAAGAGATTGATGGAGTGGGCGTTGAAGCAGGCGGATGAGAGGGGAGAATTGATGTATCTGGAGTCAAGGCCGAGTGCAAGGGCGGTTTATATGCATCTCGGGTTTGTGGAGTGCGGGGAGTATAACATGCTCAGGCGGCCGGGGGCGTGAAGGGCTCGGAGACGGAAGAGGAGAGAGAGAGAAGACCGGACTTCCAATATGGGTGTTGCGGCAAAGAATGCGCAGGCCGATCTTGACGATTGAGTGGTCTTTAAGATGCCGAGAGTATCGTGCTACTTCGAGATTATAGGGCAGAGTGCCTGTCGCTGCTGACCTCACGAATATACCAACTATCTACGTGGCTTCTGTGGATGCGATGCGAAGTGCGGAGTCTCTAGAGGTAACCAAGCTTTTCAACAAGGCTGTACCAGGGACTACAGACAGCGGAACAATTACGTATAAAAATCCATCGACAATCGGCGTCGTCAAATGCAGCATCACGCTTCCCATCTTCGCAGATTAGTATCAGATCCAAACAATACCTAATGCATCTCGACCCAGGCTTCTACTCATTCTCCATGTTCTTCCAAGCGACAGCAAGATGCTTTCCGTTGTAATACTTAGGCGCAGCTCCCGCACCGGCCATCTTGCGGCGACGTTCCTCGCTGAATTGAAGGACCAAATCAGCCGCCAACTGCGCTTGACCAACCAACAGCTCTTGGAAAGCCGGTGTTGCACCCAGGGCATCTATGTGAACAATCACGTACTCCAGTACTTCCTCCCGTAGCGGATCCTCGTCCTGGGTGTTTTCACTGGAATACGCGAAATTGACCAAAGCAACGATGTCATCGATGCGCTCACGTGTCTTGAGGAAGTCGCGATGCATGCACAGCTTGAGTGCCTCGTGGAGTTTGTACAGGGCCAGATCCTTTAATGGGAGGATCATGTAGTAATCGGCGAGACAGTACATCTTGGCGTTGAGAAGGAAGATGGCTTTGTGCCCACGTTCACTGTCTCCTACGCGCTGTGCGGAATAGTCCACGGCGACCGTGTCCGCGGCGTGAGACGTGCGGAGGTTAAGCGCGTAGGTGTTCTCAACAAACTCCTCAAAAAGGCTGCCGCTCTTCGTACCCTTGATTTCGTCGATGATTTCGTCCAGCGGTTCTTCAGCAAGGACTCGCAGGTATACAGCATCCAGATCGTGTTCTTCTGCGTCTTCTGCACCTTCTTCAATATTTTGTTCCTCCTCCTCATCGTCTGCACTGTCTTCTTCATCGTTGTCTAACATATATTCGTTATCATCATCATCATCTTCTTCCATCGCCTCTGCGTCCTCTGAACTTTGTGCATCATTTGGGTAAGAGCCTGTCGTATAGTCGCTACGATATGCGAACTCAACAAGACCAAGAAAAATGGGTTTCTCGACTTCAGGCAACGTAGCGCATTTCTCTTCTGACTCTCTCATCGGACCGTTGATGAGACGGTCGAAGGGCTTCGATAGACTTGCCATGACCTGGGCGTGAGCGACTACCGGCGCGCGCTCTTCACCAACGAAGAATGTGAACTGCGGCGACGACAGCATTCTGAAGTGTGTCAGCGACGGGTTGCAAGCTGATAGATCATGATTAACTTGTTCTGGGAACGAAGGCGCCATCTTGGCTGTGGTTGGCGCTCTGCGCACGGGCTGGGGTTGATGATTGAGAGGTCCAGGGACAGATAGTGGTCGTTGCCTTCAATCTACTAAAGTCGAGCTAGAGACGGACATATGCTATGTACAGGGGCAGTTGCGCATGAAACCAGAGCCCCGAAAATACCTTGTGTAGAGCTGCTGAATATAAGGTATGGCAAACAATGGACGTGAGAACTGGAAGGAAGTTTCGGGGCTGACGAGCTAAAACGTTAGCGTATTCCCAACAGGGAAAGGCGTGAGCCCGGACCGATCTCAATCACCACCGATTAGTTCGCTCCTATGCTCGCTCACGCAAGTGTATAGAAACACTGCCTTCTGGGTTGCTGGGCTTCGAGCTCGAAGCTGGAGTCCTCTCACCAGTTGTTTGAGTGTATACATTGGTGGGTTGTTAAGTCACTATGTGTGGGTGGCCAGTGTTCGTCTAGGTTTCATCAACCATGGTATCAAAATACTGTTGACAAATCCGCGTACAACCAGGTAGTGTCATTAACCTGGCGGCTCACTACACCACACAACCGGCTGTGCTCTTGTGTTCGCGCTTGTATTGTGAACGGCCGATTATACTCACTTTGACTGTTGATAGAGAGTGGAACTTTCTTCCAGCACAAATCGCACAATGAACATACTGCTAGCAACCAATGTACAGTTAGACTCTGGGCGAACTGAGAGATGACGATGTACTTTTCGTTTCACTCGACACTGAATTGACGAAAGGCCGGGTGAAAGGTATTGTTGAAAGCTGTATGTTGTGCACATCGCTGATATAATGACACCCTCCGAGGGCGACAACTTGGAAACGTGCTTCCATACCTTCAACCGTATATCTCTTGACTCTTCATTCCAAATCGACCACGCACGCTTGCAAATCCTTGGATAACAATAGCATCGTACCTGACGGCATGGAGAAGCCGGGCAAAAGACCTTCGAGCACCGCTCTTGAATCAATGAACGCGCAATCACCACAAACGAAGACCTCAGGCATCTCGAAACCCAAAGGCTTCCTAGATCTTCCCGGTGGTAGGTGATGACGATGAGCTTGCCGGCACTTTGCTAATCATTGTTCCAGAACTACGTAACCGGATATATGGTTACTGCCTCTCAGGCGTCGGACTGTCGACAGCGGTCGGTTTGGGCAATGCATGCCGAACCACTCGGTCGGAGTACATGCCTTTGTACTTTGGCTCGGTCAGGACTCGTATCCACTTTGTGCTAGTAGAACGCTTTCTCCGGACATTCTATAGTGATACGTCGGTCTTTGCTCCACTTCCCGCCTGTAAGCTACTCGTCGGACTCAGTCGCGATCACGGCTGGGGACCAAATACCAGTGTCGACCTCAAATGGCTAGGCGGGTGGCTGCGTGGTCACCCCAAGGCCGAAGTCTTGATTGAGAACAGGCCGATCAGTCTTTTTGAGGCAATTGATTATGTTCCGTCACTCTTGGGATTCGGTTTGTGGCTTAAAGATATGGATGCTCTTACCCTATGCGCACAGCCAGTGTCGTGTCATGCTCCGTCTGGTGTGCGTAGGCACGCGATTGATTGGGTGTTGACATTAGTCATGAAGCCAGAGTCTGCGCGCCGCATAAGGTGCTGCAATCGGAACCGGGTGGACTACTTTGGAGGGACCTTGACGCGTCTGCGTCTCCGGGGTGGAATTGATGGCGAGAAGATTAGCTCCCTTGAGTTCCGGGTGTCTGGCGGGGGTGAAGATTGGCAGGTCAAGATGGATATTTAGAAGGCGTGGTGAGGTACTGAAGACTGTGGTGAAGGATAGCTTTATGGCTGAAATCAGAGTTGGTGTTACCATGATACTTCCAAGGTTGTCAGTGTGATGTGGTGATGTCGGGAAGAGACGTTCGAGGCCGCCCGCGGAGGCGCGTATAGAACGGCCGGCTAGCCGGATTGGAGCTGGGACTAGCGCCAATTTGCGCGCGCCAGGCCCGCTCATGCAAACATGACGGACTCAGTCTCGCACCACCACCACCATGAGGGTGCGATTGACGCCGTTGCGCCTCTTGTGCGTCGCCATAACCCTCGTGACCTTCCTCTTCACGTCGCTCGTCTTCCGGCTATGGCGGGGCGAGCGCGGCTACGACATACTGCAGGAGCGGCCCCCTCCCGCTGGGCCCGCGCCCGTCTCTCCGGTGCACTTTGGTGAGGAGTGCTCGCCCTTCACCGCCGGCGTCATGGAGCGCGTCACCATTGTGCTGAAGATTGGCGCCGGGGAAGTCGCGACCCAGCTGCCGCTGTATCTCAACCGATTGGGAAGGTGCAAGCAGGACCTGCTCATCTTCTCGGACCGCAAGGACTCGCTCAACGGCTTCGAGATTGCCGACGCCCTCGCCCACCTGCGCCCGGAGTACAAGTTCAACAACCCCGACTTTGACGTGTACGACCGCATACAGGCCACGAACAGCACCCAGGACAAGACGGAGGAGGGGTGGCGGCTGGACAAGTACAAGTTCCTGCCCATGATGGAGTGGACGTCATACATGCGGCCCGAGTCGGAGTGGTATGTCTTCCTGGAACTCGACACCTACGTCAACTACGACAACCTGTACCGCTTCCTCTCCAACTTCAACCCCAAGACGGCCCACTATTTCGGATCCCCCGTTTGGCCCAAGAAGAAGACTACCTTCGCACATGGTGGGACTGGCTTCGTGCTATCGCGCGCGGCGCTGGACAAGATCATGGCGCTGGGCAGGATGTTTGGCGAGAACAAGCACTTCCCCGGGACACACTTCTTCGGCGTCGACGTCAAGAAGCAATGCTGCGGAGACGAGATGCTAGCGCAGGTGCTGAAGAAGAGCGGAGTCTCCCTCCGCGGATACTGGCCCATGTTCAACGGCGAGAAGCCTTTTAGCATGCGCTTTGACAACGAGCAGTGGTGCGAAGCCATCATGACGATGCACCACCTCGGCGAGGACGACTTCACACGACTCTCCCAATGGGAACAAGCGCGATCGCATCCTGAACGACCGCTCATGTTCGAAGAGCTCTTCACAATGATCGAGCCACACTTGCAGGAGAGAGCCGAAGACTGGTCCAACATGTCCGAAGACGTCACATACCGAAAAGGCAAGACAGCCTCCAAGTCCTTCGACAAATGCCAACGGGCTTGCGCGAAAGACGGCCGCTGTCTGCAATTCGAACACGACGGCATCGAATGCCGCCTCGGATACTCCATCCGATTAGGCCACCACCAAAGCCGCGAGGGCGAGCGCTCATGGGTGTCTGGGTGGATGCTAGGCAGGATAAAAGCTTTCAAGCAGGCTCGCTCGCCTTGCCAGGGCGCACGTTTCGTTCATTCGAATCCTTGAGCGGGTTTATCGCGACGTAATGGACGACGATATGAACATCTTTCCTGCACGATTTTACGGCATTGTACGGCGTTTGATACCCCAAAGGCGTTTTTGTGATGGCACGCTATTGTATATATTGTGCAGGTTGTCGGCATATACGCCATGGGTTGGAGGGGTGATGGGTGGGTTGGCGGAAACATGCCGCAATACGCGACGCAGAGTAATGGAAGGAAATCTGCGCAGAGACTCTGCGGCGCCACGATCGAGTCGGCGTATGAGGCCTTCGAAGGTTAATCTTTTGACGCAACGCCAGCCGCGTCTTGCGGCGACTAGCGCATGACGCGCGATCCCGTCGTACCTTACATGAGATGGTTGGGCCATTTGCATACATCTTCGACCTCAGTCCACGCTTCCGGTGCTTTCGAGGCCCAACGCTCCTCGCGAAACGCCAAGACAGACATGATGGCTACAAGCTACTGAAATGAAGGGACGGACCAGTATGTAACTACTCAACGACCGTACCTAATACGACAATAATCGCCATTTGCAGCGAGGAGAATTTTTCCGTGTTTCGTCAAGAACTCATCAATTGTTACTGACGATCTAGGATCATGTGGTGTGATCATGCTCAAACATCATGAGGGGTTTGAGCAAGCCTCTCGGTGTGCTCACAAGATATAGAGACCTTCTCCACACAGCCTTGTTGGCGTTCACAATACGGCCACTTTCCACATTCACCATCTGGACATGGAGGAGGCTAACAACACAAGTAACCAGGGCGAAGAGGACGACCTCAAGGAGTACTTTGTACACAAGGTCCCAAAACTGTACATCGCCGTTGATCCCAAGAACGACAACGGCCAAACATCGGTAGTCAGATACGGCGAGAAGGACAATCGCATCTACCCGGTATGGGACTCTACATGGGACCGAACACCGGACACTATTCGCATGCCGAAATACCAGGCCCTTTTGACCACCAATGGTCCCCACAACGTTCTTGCTATACCCGCAAAGCTAGAGCAGACGGTTGCGGTGCATCATAGCCCACCTGGGGGCCAACAGACCACTATCTACATACATCCCACCGCCAGTGTTGACCAACACATTCCAAGTTATATGAGGATGCTAAGTGCACCAGACGAGTCCGAGGAGGAGCTTGCGAAGCCGATTCCACCATACGACCCTAAATCAGGAGAGAAGGAGGACGTACGCAGGAAGAAGCTTGTTGTGATGGTGGAGTCTGCTTCAGAGCGCAATAGAGGTGATGACAAGGATAAGGGACGCGCATTCATCGACTTATCTGGCCTTGCTGATCCCTCTAGTGCTGACCCTGAAGATACCAGCGACGGTAAGTACTGAACACTGCTATCTGACACCTCTCCGCAGAGACTACATGATGCTAACCAAGCTCTAGTACCATTCTTATACGTCTACGAGCACCATTCATCCAACGCGAAGCTGACATTCGGTACTCAAAGCACCATACAAGTGATCCGCGACAAAAAGGGATACGGCGACCTTATTTTCCACCTCAAGGAACAGGACGGCGACGCACCTCCCTATGTCGAGTACTACCGATTCAAAAAAGGCTACACGCTGCGTTTCAACGACTGCGGTGCGACGGTGCAGAAAAAACGACCCAAGACCACAGACAGCAGCACCGCTGCCACAGAAGGGAAGAAGACGAAGAGCAAGGCGAAGAAGGCGAACGAGAAAACCACTGAAGGCGACAAGAGTAAGAAGAGATCCAGTGTGCCCCAGATGGCGGAGGTTCTGTGGTACAAGGAATTTCACGTCTACTTTCCACCCGATCGCTGGAACACGGGGTTCTGGTACGACACTTGGACCGATGATTATACGGAGGGCTATGGCACATACAATGACGAGCAAGCAAAGCACAACGTGGTGGCTTTCCCGCATTTTATGGACGCGCTAGAGCAATGTTTCAACCAACGGGAAACCGACGAGAACGCGGCGGTCGAGGAAATAGTCGGGAAAGACGGAAAGAGTAAGAGGAAGGGAAGGGATAAAGCGAAGGCCGCAGCAAAGCCCGAAATGCAAGACGGAGAGGGACGGAAAGTGCATATTTTCAGGCGCAGGAAGGAAGGAGAAGTGCTTGTTCCTGATATCAATTTGAGAGTGACCAGGAAGGAAGAGGAGCGGATTATGCAGGAGAGAGCGGATGAGAAGGCGAATGGAGACGAAGATGGGGTTGCGGAAGAGGGGGTTGGGCAGGCTGCAGAGCAGGGAACAAATGCGGGCGTAGAGGAGGGGGATGATCAGATGGAAGAGGACGTGGACGTGAACACGGAGAAGTAAAAGAGACCATACGAGAGGCATGCTGTGGATTGCAGGGTTTTGGAAAAAGGGTGAACTACCTCATCGCTCTCAATACAGAAAAGCACAAGCACGACTAGGATACGATCTAGTAAAATCTGATGCGTTCGCAACTCGTACGTTGCCATCGGAAAAGGTATTGGCGCATGTGATGTCTCTCCCACTGTAATCCTGTCGCATCTGGCGACGCCACGTAATTTCCTTCTCGCTAGATGTTCTCGAAGCATTCCGTTTTGGTAAGATGACGAAATACCGGGTTGGAAAGTGTTCGGGACGAGTTGCGTGAGAATTAGGGCTGAGAAAGGGACCGGCAAAATCGGATCTCTGTTACGCCGCGTTCGACCTGAATGTCAGCACTAGGTAGCAGGACGTGAGACCCGTGGATGATCGTCGCTGCTGTCGCACGTGATCTCGGCTACCGATGGGTCGGTGGCAGGCACACAAGGCCAAGGCGGAAGATTAAGAGACGGCAGGACTAAACTCTAATATTCGCGGTGTGCGCGCAGGTTGCTTCGCACATGTCGCCCGCCCAGACTGCAAGCGCTACAAGGGCCTAAATCGGGAGTTGCAGCTGTCATCTCCACCGTTGGCACTTGTACTTGATTTAAGTGGATTATCCGCCGGTAACTGTTTGGCTTTGTGAAGCTGTGATTAACGACCGTTCATGTCTCGCCTGTTTTATGGCAAGTCTATTGGGTCTATTAAGATATCGTGCAGCTGAGACTGCGCTCGAAGATCAAACGAATCTGATGAAGAAGACCGCGAGAAGCAGACTACATTTGCCTTGCATGTCACTACGCATGGCATTCAAAATCTGATCCAACCGCAGGCATCGTACCTTCATTGCCATGTTGATCGTGCCCGGCTCCCCTTTCGCGCATTCCCGAGGTCTGTTCGCTGGTCGTCACACCGGTTCTCTGCAGCCTTAATCCTTGCATTTCGTAAGAGTTGTAAGGCCTAAAAGGGTGTGTGGGTCCAGGCTAAATCGGGTTTAGTCTTTGCGCATAGCTCTGCCCGGGTGTGATCTGTCAGGGCCAGGGTCCGGCGCGTGTACGGATAAAGCATACCCAGGTGCCCAGGTGCCCAGGTGCTTTCCGAGCGAGCCCTAGAGGCTTCCAACAAGAAGCTTTCGAATGCGCATGAACTTGGATAGTTGCGCCGTCCAGGCAAAAATGTGAACAGAAGTTTCGACAGCAGTGTTCTAGCGCTCGCGCAGGCTAGCATACCTAGGTACCCCAGGTTGTGCGCCTCGGTTGGCTGTGGTTAGGACCAGTCGATCGCAAACCAATTTCGCTTACCTACCTATGGACCCTCGCCAACGCAACATTATAACGCCCTGTGTCCTTCAGTATCCAGCCAAGCCACAACTTCGTCAATGGCGTCAGGGTCGGGTTTCAAACAAGACATGGCCGCATCAGATGAAAGTTTTCTCAATCAGCTACCAACTCTCTCACATATACGAACCTTGGAAGTCAACAGCTCGCCTCACGTCGTAATACATACTCATGATCAGCATCAAGTCACAGGATCGAGGTTGAACGCAACCGCTCGTACTAAAGCATTATCCAGGACTCGAACTCATGAAACATCCCAGGATTCATCCTATCGATAGTTCGCTGCGGCGGCTTCGTAGCTCGCTGCAAGAGCCTCCATACAATACTGCTATCAATTACAACACTTTCATCCCTTTCAATGGCTCGGTCGGTCCTGACGCAGATAGTCCGCCCTGACGCAAATAGTCCGCCCTATATATTTGGTCTTCCTCCATAAAATCAGGACATGTATGAACATACGGCCTATTCTTCACTCGCCACCATCCTGATCCGCCAACGTCTACATCTCCCCGTAGGCCTGCCTGGATACCATCCTTCTTGGACCGTGCTGCATACCTTTTCCCTTCTCTTTCGACATCTACCACCATATACCGGGCTGGATCTTTGCTTTCATGGCTGAACCTGAACGATCCCATCGGCATGGCAGTGACTCCCAGGCACCTCGTTGTTACTCTGCTGCATCCTCTCATTGCAGTACGTACGGACACGAAACAGCCTATGATGACAACTCAGTCACAGTCAAAGCCCTTTCGACAATGGGACGTATGATACCAGGTCATAGCGATGACAAAGTCGGACTTGCAACACGGCGGTTCCCAACGAGTCAATACTTGCATACATCTTCGGTGCATGGAACTGCCGAAACATACGAACCGAACCAGACCGGGGGCATTCATTCGAGCTTGGCTGAGAATCTCCACCTCGGGCCGGTTCCACCTCTGTACTCGCAATCTACGGAGGCTACCACGACGCAGAGGCAGAACCAGGCCATATATGACTTCCTGAGAAGGGGTACAGACCCTAAAAACATACCTGATTATGTTGAAACCTTCAAAATGATGACCCTTTTCGGAAATCTCCATGATCTTGCCATTATGGCGGAGATACCATCGGAAGAACTTACAAAGAGAGTTGAGAATATCGGTATGTATATGGCGGATTTCTAATTCCAACGCCATCATGCTAATACACGTCAGTGGCTTACTCAAGACCTGCCATCGCTGGGGATCTCCCGACGATTAAGCGCGAACCTCTCGAGGAAAGGCTTGACCATTCTACCACGCACGCGGACGGAAGCCAAGGGAGTAAGCGAGGAAAGCTGAGGGATGCGATGGATGCGACAATCAACAAGCCGCCGGCTCGTGTATACGGATGCCTGGGTGACGGAGGCAGGTGTCAGGAGCGAAAACACAGGTACTGGAGGTCGAAGAAGGAGTTCGGCATACACTTCGAGACCCACCTGGAAGATTACGAAACGCCTGATGGCTACAAATGCCCCGCGTGTGAGAAGAGGAGACTATCGCCAGGCATCGTCTCTATCACCACCACATCATTTTCTCACGGCCGAGATCTGGCAATGCATGTATGGTTCGAGCACATGGTCCCCTCGACCACCTCGATACAACCTCAGGATACTTCACTGGTGGCGAAAGACGGACTAAAAGAAGGTTCGACAGCCGGACAGGATCAGACCTGCGACTCTAAGCAGGGACATTTCTTTCAGGACACCATCGAGACGGAAGGGAATTGCGGTGAGCCCTGGGAGTGTCAAGACACTGAATGTGGTGTCAGCGAGCTCCACGTATGGGCTTTCAACGACGGTAGATACGATGCCGATACCGCCTCTCTTACTTAATCGTTTCGTCTCTTGGATGTCTGGAATAATATCTTACTCGAGATGGCGTATTCTTCCGCCTCGCCATTGCTATGGTTTTTTCGTTTACCTAGGTAGTGCGGCACACGTTCTTGGCCGTACCTAGGTAGTGTTACCTGGGTATCCCCTTTACTTAATCATAAGCATGTACAATACTACACTTAATATGCGCGAATTGTGAGCTATGCATTGTTCAAATCTTATCTTTAGGAAAGTTGTTGTCATATTTATCGTTCTATCATCTTTGGCCTCGGTGCATCTAGCAAGGCCGCACCTCGGTCCTGCCCAGGTTGATAGAGGGGCCTAAATGCGCGCGTTACCTAAAGTGGCTTAGGTGCCAACGTCATCGTTCCGCTCGGAATCGGAATGGAAAGCTGCACCTGGACTTTGCACATGTCGCGACTTTTTCGTCTGGCCATCACCAAGATGCTTCGTCTACAGCTCACGATGCGGAACATTTTACCGTTAGAGTCTCACTAAGTCCCGTCTACGAACAGCATTCGACGTACGCTGTGTCAAGGTGCCCGTCCCTCAGCCCTCGTGTCTGACGAAAAAAGACGCAGGACAGGAGCGTGTCGGTCACAGCAACGTACATCGGGGTAGCTTCAGAGCCTTCCAACTCGTGAGGTTGGTGCCCCCATTTATCTCTCGGGCGACCACATCGAACGATTCTGGCCTGTCAACTCTTTGGACTTTAGTATGTCTTCCAGCTGACCCAGCTTAAAAGTCATGTTTGACTCTTTCTTCGATGATGTCGTTCGCAACGACCTGCGAATATGGCCCGGCGGAACCTTTGGCGCGGAGCTCAAAATGACCTGCGACTGTGGCACGAAGCTCGGCTCGGCCTCTGCGGATGGAAATTCGCACTCTCGTTGGTAGTGCTCACACAAGACACACCGCGTAGCTCCCTCGAGTACTAAACACCCACCTCCAATGCTTGTACACGCGCTGCAAGGGTTTCTCTTCCGCGATTCTTCGGTAGACAGTGAAGCCACTTTTTTCTCCTTGGCATCAGAAGCAGGTTTCCCCTCATCACTGCCCGACGCACTGAGCACAGTCTCTACCGCTTTCCGAAGTACTCCCCGATTTCCTCGAAGCGACGGATAAGCTTGAGCTAGCGCCCAGCCAAGAGAGTTCCAGTTTTCCTCCGTATCCAGATCCTCGTGGCCCTTCCTAGAAATGAGAGCACCTGGATAGATGCAGTTTTGGAGCTTGGCGCCATGAGACAAAGGCTCACAGTTGATTGTCTCGAAGCCGGGATGAATGTTGTACACTGTTTGGACGCCATTGCGAGTGTACTCGAATGTAATGTAGCGTACACCCTTCTTTTCTTGATGTAGATCCTCCAGGGATTTGAGGTGATCGTCTGAGCGAATTGAGACTGGCTTTTGATCGCTGGGCTCCACCTTCTGCGAGAATTTTGTATCCTTGAGCATCTCTGGGGATAATGCATGTTGCTTCAGCAGATTCTCATACACTGGAGACATCTCGCGTTGCTTCAGAAGCATTTCATCCACCGGAGACATCGCACGTTCCTTTAGAAGTATCCAATCCCCTTTCAACGTCATAGCGTCGCTTTTCAAGTCGTCTTCTGACTCTTTACCAGGGTCAAAACCAGAAGGTAGTATGGAGACAGCGATATCTTCCATGTGATGCGCTATATGGCGTGATAGAACTTCTTGGTCTCCGGTAGTAAACTTGACACAAAGCGGGCATGTCACATCATAGACTCGAACGTCCATACCATGACAGTCTTTCAAATGCGTCATCAAACCCTCGCCATCTTCGTAGAACACGCGAGTGTCGGGGCATTTGGGAAAGAAACAAGTGTATGCCAGAACGTCATTATAGATGTGCTTCCTAGATCAAGGTTATCAGTTTTGACGTACTGTGGATAGTACTGGAGTGGGTAGCATTGGAATGAATCAACTTACCTCCATGCGGTGGTTGCTCTGGATCGCACGTCCTTTCCGCAGATATGGCAAGTTTGGATTGACAATGAGGGCGCTCGCTTATGCCTTGCTGCTCTACTTTCAGATAGCATGGAGGGCTCGTGAACAGGCTCTGTCTCGACTTTCACGGCTGATGATGCCTTTGCAGAGACATCGAGACCAGATTTATGGGAGTTATCTCTTATCTTCTCCATCGTAGTCATTACAATCTCCTGTTGGGTTGCTTCTCGTTGTAATTGAAGGATGTGATTGTATCGATCCCAGTTTAACGACCCTAATCGCGCGACAATGTCTGGTGGTGCGAGAGGCAACATTTTCGCAACATTTCTGGCGTAGGTTTCTCCTGGTAAAGTCTCGTCGACGTCTTGAATAGCTCGAAGTTCCTCCTCGTCGGATATTTCTGCTGTTGGTGAGGCCAGGCTAGGTGCCAGCATGACAAGCGTATCGATCTTCGTACGAAGAGCCTGGCATAGCATTTCCGCGTCCTGTTCAGGGAAATAGGTGAAGCCTTGTTGTTGGCCATAGTTCGTGACGTGTTTTAAGAGTATCGAAATCCCGGTCGACTGTAAAATTTCTTCTTGCCGCATTCTAGTCATGACTAAACCTATCAAAGCTGTTCCGTGTTAGTTGAACTCCCATATAGTCTCCCTGATACTGTACACTTACAGGTGCTGACAAAGCGGGCGATCGATACAAGAACTGTGATGCATGTACCGCGCAGATGAGGAGAGTATTGAAGCATGTCATCGAGCTTTCCCTGTGGCAATCCAAGGTCGTTGCCCCAGAAGAGTAACGCTGCGCAGGTTGCCTCTAAAGAGTTGTAATGTCTAGCTTCACTAGATTGGCTCCTGACCTCTTTTATGATGAGCCCCAGCGTCTGTGTGAGAGATCTAAATAGTGACCCAAGGATTCCTGGCTCCTGAAGTCCGACGTTCTGCACAGTGTCCAATGCGAGCGGTTGTGGGTTCTGGTCGTCGTCTTTTGTCAAAGAAGAGTGAGCTGATCTAGCTTTGCTACTCCCAGCCTTTTCCTCCACTTCTTGGCATTGGGGTTGAGCGTCGAAATAAGGCGTGAGCTTTTGATCTGAGGTCTTATGTACGAGTGACCCAATGTCATGTACGAACAGGGGATACAGCGACTCGACGATCTTTTCCGTGTTCGCTAACTCCAAGGCGCGCTCGAATGGAATCCAAACGCCTTTGAAATGTGTTGGCCCGAGCTTGACCGTGTGTCTAATCTTCTCACTCTTTAACAAAGCGCCTTTGCGGCCTGCTGTCATAGCAGTCAACGTGAGCAGCTTGGTGCCGTTGATCATGTGATTATCGTCACGACGAGCTACGCAGACACCTCCAGTCTCGACTTGATAACAGAGGCAGCCTTCATCTTCCCAAAAGACTGTAGTAAATCTAGGCGACAACCCTGGAGGAGCGATTTGGCCTGTGCGATCGAAGGGGACTGGTAGATCGTTTTTTGGAACAGGATCGGAGAAGGTATGGGCGTCTGAAGACCTTGCCAGTGGTTGTGTCGTTGACGAGGTTTTCGATTCGCTCGCTGGCGACGACGCGGTGTCTTGTGCGCGTTCCTTTGCATTCTGCCGGCGCTCGCCCACCAACCCGCCTTCTTCGGCCGCTGATGCATCACGACGGCCTTTTGGTGGAAGCATGAGTAGCAAGTACTTGGATCACCCCGATCTCCATGCGTGGTCTTTCTCCGGTGAGGCTCCTGGCTATCATAACACGCGCTTTCTCTGTTCAATGTCAGTCTTGCGTCGAAGGTGTGCAACGAGCTTGTCGTTGGCGATCTGCACTTTGCGAGCGTTCTGCGCCCCTGTTCAAACGACTGCGTCGAAATTGATTAGAGCCTTGCGGGAACTGTCAGTAGATGCTCAAACGCAGGAAGATGATGGATTAGGATACGCGTACCAGCTGAGATCATGTTTTTTTTTGCCAGGATGCCGACGCGGCTGAGCCGCCACCTGCTGCGCATTGGAGGGGTATGCGCCTATCGCATTGGGGGCCAAACTGCGCCTCGCTCAGTCAGGAGTGCGACTTGCCAGGCTCAACAACTCCAATGTCTTTTGAGACCCATCTTTCACACCATGTCCGGCATCGAAATCGCAGGTCTAGTCTTCGGTATTGTGCCCATTGTTGTCGAGATTCTGAAGTCTTACGGCACAGCCAAGCGCAGATTGGCGACCTTCTCACGACACGCAGAAGTTGCATACGACATCCAGCTGAAATTCGAAGTAGCAGCAGCGAACTTTGGCAACGAATGCCGCCTTCTGCTGCAGTCTACCATTGCCCATCCGAGCGATGTCTCTGAGATGATGGAGGACCCGACCCACGAGAGCTGGCAGGAACAAGGCAAGGAGATCGAGCAGCGACTGCGAAACTTGATGCAGCAAGATTACCAGCTATGCCAGGATATAGTAACGCGACTACGCGATATCCTTCGCGAGACACGAAACTGCCTGTCCAAGCTCGATAACAGCCTGGGCAACGCGAAACAGTCGCAACACGAGTTCGCACGGAAGCTCTGGAATGGCTTCAACACAGCTCGCAAGGAGAATGAATACCTCCAACAGCTCGATTCGTTGGATAGGTGGAACAAGTCGCTGGGCAAGTTGTGTAAACAGAGGCGCAAGATGCAGAAGCGTCGCAATATTCCTTCGGCTTGCATCATCCGCAAAGCCGTGCCAAGGAGCTACCAGCAGATCCGTGTCGCCTCACAACAATTGGGAGAGTCGATCCACGACTCCTGGTCTTGCACCAACACCTCGCACAGTGGACATCAGGCCAAGCTATCGCTGGACGCTAAAAGTGAGCATGACAACGTGCAACTTGATGTTGTGATTGCTTGCCAGCCAAAATCGGACACCGCGATTCAAAGGTATGTCACAGCAGACCTAGGAACGTCTTTCGCAGTCCGCAAGACAAGCAAAGACTTTGCCTCTAACGACAATGTGTAGTCTCTCCACGGACGTACCAATATGGCTACAAATTCGCTCCATTACATCTCTCGCGATATGCAGGGTACCGACACCCTCTCCGCCAGCGCTAGCGAGTGTAATACGTAGCGGAACTAATGATGCATCGCGCGTTGAAACCCAAGCACCGCCCATCAAAGCCAGATCAAGGAAGAGAGTGCGAATCAGCGATGCCAAAGATAACGTCAGGTCTGTTCGAACGCCCGAATCAAGCAGTACGGTAGCAACACAAGCTCAGTCCTTCGTCATGTTGGACTTGAAGACAACCAAAAGTGTATGCTGCCATGTGACGCGGGTGCGCTCGTCTTCGTCAGCATGCCAAGATGGTTGTGTAGGATTTCTCGAACTTGCGAAGAGTCAGCCAACAACCCGCTTCATGTTCTACGATGCCAGCAAACTCGCGACCAATGATGTTTTTGCTTGCACTAGGCGACAGGGATCATTACCCATCAGAGGGCTCGTGGAACGCTTCCAGATATTGCAAAAGATCACACTTGCGCATAAACTGGCCGAGGCTGTTCTCCAATATCACTCAACCTCTTGGTTGCCGCAGGCATGGACTCTGCAGGATGTAGCGTACTTCACGAGCCCATCTCATGCGGATGCGAGCGACATGACCAATGCACTGGACAGCTTACATCTGAGCAAGTACTTCCCTGACCACGCCCCGTTAAATCTCGAGTCACAGCAAACAACGCTTGATCTCAAGCATAACTTCGGCATCCGTAACCTCACCCTGGCCAAACTCGGAGTCGCATTGTTAGACATATGCGCCCAGTCAATAATCATGGCACCGGGGCTAGATGGAACACCCCAGTCACGTGACATCATCGAAGCGAGAAAGCTGCTTGATGAACAACACCATTCAATCACGACGCTAGGCCCTCGCTACCTGGAGGTCGTTCGCAAATGTCTGTATTGCGACTTCTCTTGCGATGATGATCTTCATGGCAAAGCACTCCAAAGTGCAGTGTACACCGAGGTTGTGTGCACTTTACAAGACATGAAAATCAAGTGGAAGAAAGTGTTCGGTCTATGAAGAATCGCGATAGATCCAGCGCGTAACCTTTTGGGTCGATGGAAGGGTAAAGAATACCATTGACCCTAGATGTGCAGTTCACTGCGCATCAGGTCAATGATATGCACAACGAGACCGGCGACGCGTTCTTAGACGGAATCTGTCGCTATTGCACCACATTCGCCGCCGTGTGTTTTGCTACATGCAACATTAACGGGACTTGCTCAGCCTGCAACCGCACAACGAGATGCTTCGAAGAGGACGAAAGAGGAAAATCTTGAGAGAGGCGTGGGGAAACGTGAGTCGCGAAAGCCCGCCTGCGCCGAACAAGGCCAGGTCAGTCTCTGATTCAGAGGAAACCCCTCTTGGCTGGCTTATCCTGGCGGGGATTTGGGGTCGGAAAGGGAAGCGGGGTGATCATGGCCGGCAAGCCCGGGCTTCTAGACGATGGCTCGTTCTGGACTACGCCAACCCGCAATGAACGAGAATCGCTGCCAAAATACTTATTGAATGTGTCGCTCATATCCCCAGCACATTGAGCTTAGCTACTGAAGCAGACAGCTTGGTGGCCAAGCGTTTGCAGGATAATGTGAAACGATTTCAAGAAATCGCGGCATCGCGAGTGATACATTGACTCGGTCTATATTGCAGCGATCGGCCATTTTCCCCCGGGTTGCGAGGCCCGGCAGCCAGGTCGTGTGATCGTTCAAATGTTCTCGAATGCCACGTAAAAGTTTTAACTGCGTCGCGGTAATCCTCCTACGATCCGTGTTTCGAAAATGCCAGAGAGGGTAAACATCACTGACACGCGAGCTGACCGATTGACAGCGGGCACTAAAGCCCTGGATCAATCTCCGATGCACACTGCCGCTCACCGGTGCCAAAACCGTACCAGGCTAGGGAAAAGTCATGTGAAGAAATTGCTAGACCTCAGGAGCGATGGGCTTTCTGCACCAACGAAGATTGCTACCACTTCTTCGATGAGCGCGACTTTGGGAGATTCCAGACAGCTCTATCGCGCACGAACGTTGACGTTCACTGTGTGATCCAGTGTATTACAGGTCGTGGAAAGGGGACCACTTCGTGGCATGGCATAGAACGTGGGGTAGTATGACGACACATGTCAGAGTGGGGCAAGCAGTCCTCCACGAACGCCGGTTTCAAGTCATGACAACAGTGCTGGTGCAGCCGAGATTTGAGCATTTTGCTAGTATTAATCATGACTGCATTGGGATATCCCTCCGCTGTGATAAATCATTCGTACATCCTGGCAAAGCGCGTAGAAAGCTTGTCTAGCTGGAGACCGCTGATGCCCGACTGCGTATTGGCAGGCAAAAGGCTTCAGGAGCATCAAACATCGCGACTGGCCGTGCACCATCCACATTGGGAACTGCCCTCGACACCATCGTCTATCCTCCTCCCTGAAGCCCTGAAAAAAGCGTTAGCTCACAACGCAAACCGCGAGGCGCACTCACTTACGACCGATCGCATTTGTAACCTTGTTTCCGAGCAGGAGCTGCATGATGGCCACGCTCACTGAAATTGTGCCAATCGCGATGCTCGTCCATGTATCTTTAGTCGGCCATGCGACCACGCTAGAGGCGGAAGCTCCAGCCACGGAAAGGAGCATGTTCTCTTGACATATCAGACAGCAAAGGTTTTGGACTGATGTGCAGCTCATGATACGTTCGGTAAGTGCGCTTGGTATGTGAATGGTGGTGACGGTGAATGCGGTTCCGTGATCGGCCTACGGGAGGAGGCTCGATGGAGAAGCAGTGCATATATGTACCTAGATCCCTTGGTGGCCACGGCAGCAATCCCGACGATTGCAAAAGGTGTCGACTGCTACAGGATACTCACGATACGCAGGTAGCCAGGGATAAAAGGTTGCGCATAAACTATCAATATCCGTTTGTTCGGGTTTCTTCAGTTACTGCGAAAATTGTAAGGAGCGTGGTAACTTGTCAGGCAGGGCTTGATTAGCGTCGGTCATCTTGCAGGTGGGCATGCAGGTGGGCGGGGGTGCGAACTCCAAGGCAAGCGCACCCCATCCCATCTCCACGAACAGAGACAAAACGCCCTCCGCCGACGCAACAGCGGGTACCCTTGCGAATAATCCTTGCGAACGTCTCTTGCCGGCCAGTTCACAAGTCCGATTCGTTTATCGTGCCTGTCGATCTTCTCGCTTGGCTCCCTAGTTTCAGGCACCGTCATACCTTTACATCCGTGTCTCCGTACTGAAGATGCGGTAGAAATGCGCAATGTCCACGGTTTTCCACACTCCATCTTGATAGACCGTGCGTGTCTCGTCATGTACGCCACTTGGGCGGTCTTCTAACATGAAGCTCGCTCTGAACCAGATGTGCAGCAGCCGTACTGGATGGTCATCATTGCAAAGTCCAGCATACTTTGCAAAGATCTCACACGGTAAGGAGTACTGGAAGCAGATTTCATTATGCGTTGATATGTTTGGGAGCTTTTGCAACCTTTCATGTGTATTGCAAGACCTTCGTTACAGTATAATACTTCTCATTGTTTCGCCCTTCAACGCGGTCTTGCACTCAAGTCAGCCTTCATCTACATCGTCGACCAGACATTCTACTACTGTCTAACATACTACTGCATTTACGCTTACATACCGCAACCTTCTTCGCTGCCCAAGATCTTATTACTTCG
The DNA here is from genome assembly GCF_024043155.1 of Alternaria arbusti. NCBI lineage: Eukaryota > Fungi > Ascomycota > Dothideomycetes > Pleosporales > Pleosporaceae > Alternaria > Alternaria arbusti. The sequence continues at coordinate 114,852 of NW_026249968.1, forward strand.
TCTTCAACACACTGATCCAGCCTCCAACATGGCTTCTTCCTCTTCGTTCAACAACGAAGGCTCCCTCGTTTCGTCTCCACCAGCCATGAGCGAAGTTTCAGACTTCTCACAGAATGCTTCCCAAGAGCCCGAGTACGGAAGACACAACACCTCTTCTCCTGCTTCTTTCTTTCATCACGGAGAGAACCAGGGCATGGACGCCATGATGAACGACCTTCCCGACATGGCTGGGTCAGAGCCGAATCTCATCACCAACACTGGAAGCAGTTTTATCGCTACCCTATCTCTCTCTCTAGAATTCCAGACCGTATTGGATCTTCTAAACAGAGGAACAAACCCAAACAACATTGTCAAGTACGTGGAAACCTATAACACCATGGCGGACTCTGGCAACTTGAACGACCTCGCTATTTTAGCTGGGCTTCCTACGGATGATCTCGCGAAGATCGTTCTAGACGTCGGTAAGATCAGACACCATTATACTATGATTCACACTAATCCTCGCTAGTCAATCTCTTGGTTTACCCGACCGCCGTCAACCCACTCCCGACCTTCGACCCACTCCCGACCTTCGACCCACTCCCGACCGCGAATTCACTGCCCACTGTGGAGTCACTGCCGACCTTCGAGCCATCCCCAACAGCCGAACGCGACTCCGCCGACGAGTGCACAGCCCCGCGCTCAGAAACCTCGAAGCCAGCATCTGTGTCTCGAAGAGGATGCCCGGGTGATAACTGGGGTTGTCAGCCCGATGAGCTCAATGCGGGCAAGAAAAAGCTAAATGGGGGCAGGAGGTTTTGGACTTCGTGCAAAATGTTTTGCGTACATTTCAGGGCCGAACACCTCGAGGAATGTCGCGATGGCTACAGCTGGCAATGCCCGCTGAACTCGTGTGATCGGGTATTCGGCGGGGATGGGGATGGGCTCATGAAGCACCTGTATCATGAGCACTGGCAGTGAGAACGCGATCGCGGAGAACTCGAAGCTAGTCTCTGATAGACGGCTGCACGATACTCACGCCTCTTTCCTTGATCGACTTCTGCCACCATGTCTTTCTCTTCGTACACAGACCTGAGGTCATGCTCGCTACAGTTCCTACTCTTTCCCCATCTCGTCTCCTTTGGTCACGGTCGTTACAGTATATCATGTAGAAAATGCTACTCTTTACATCATCAAACATGCTTCTTTACGCTAGTTCGTTGGCCATAGCTCGTGAAACTTATCGCAATCTGGTACATCATGCCGATCTGGGGAGGTGATATACATTGAAGACATCACTCAAGCGTCGTGTAATTTGCTTCGTAGTCCTCACGCCACATTCTCAGACGCTTCCGCCGTTGTGGCCGTCGGTGAAACTGGCTATTAGAAACATGCGATGCAATAGCTGTTGAGTAGACCACCAGATCAACGTTGTCGCCCATCCACATGCTGAGGCTTCTACGCATACTGCCTCCCCTTCCTCAGCGGCGCAACATCGCCATCCAACCGCCCAATCCCCAACCTCCCGATCGCATTCTCTCCCTCCACATCCCCAAAACGAATGCGCACATGTCGCATGAACCGCGATCGGTCAGCGGCGTCGAGATGCGTTCCCGTAGCCGGCAAAGCTACATAGGGGTTATCCCTAGTCGCCAGACTGGAGAAGTTCATGAGTATATCCGGGCCACACGAAAGCTTCGTCCGGACGTAGAGAGGAACCAGGCTCGCCATGATGAGAATAGTGGAAGAGATGATGAGCGCCACGACCCATTGGTAGTGGGCGTGAAAGACCTCGACGTTGCTGCGTTTTGTGCCCGTCGTAGCCCATGTTCTTGCTAAACTATAGTGGTCATAGTTCCATGTCGACGATTGGCCCGCCCCGGGGGACTGAAAGCTACAATTTGAGGTCTTTCCAAATGGACAAATGTAGATGTTTGGCCCAGTGGAGCTGATCAGTTGGCTCCCATCCTGGTACTTCCAGGCGATGGATTGATCCAACCAGGTCGTGTGCTCGTTGAATGCGCCAGTGAAAACGCTTTTGCCATTCATGGTTGCCCAGTATGCATTGAGCATCTGTCCGATTCGTATTCCAGCGGCTTCGGCAGTTGTTTCTCCCTTCGATGTCCGTAATTGGTTTCGCGGGTCTGTTGGGTCCTGGACGTAACCTTCAGAAAGCAGCCCCGAAGACGATTCGATCGCCTTCTCCCACATAGTTTCATTATCCCGATATATCAGCCCTAATTGCGTGTACGCCACAGGCGGGTGCTTGAGAAGGGAACGGCGAACATGCGATGCCGAACAAGTGGTGTGTGACGCACACGAGACTTCGACCTCGACGTATGCCGTTTCCAGTGTACAAACGAATGGTTTATAATCAGACTGAGGCTCCGCTCTTGTTTTCCAGACGAAACTGAAAGGCTTCAAATCCTCAGCGGAACGTCTAGATCGTTCCACGGTGTTCTCGGTCCAGTGTAGATTCCCGATCCAACTTGAGTGATTGTATTCGTCGTCCGGGAATGAAACATTAGAACATCTCGGATGAAAATACATGGCCTCGATCTTGGCTGCGTAGTCGGCGTAATCTGGCGAGTCTAAGCCACTCATCGGCACGCCAATGAATGAACTATAAGAGTCGCCCGTGCCGTTGTTGGTCGTATACCAGCCTTCTTTGTCGGCATTGGACGTGCTCTCATAGTGTTCGATCCTGGGGATTTTGACATGGCCCCATGCATCACGCGGAGAGGCTTCTTTGGTAGCTGGGCTAAGAAGTGCGGCCACGTAGAAGCTGTTCAAAATCGACTCGGTTGTGAATTGGTCAGGTGCCCACATACCAGGTCCGGGTACGACATAAGTGTAACTTGCGCCCTCGGAGTGCTGTTTCGGACCGAAAGTTATCTGTCTAAAAGACGACTGACCACCCACAGGAGATAGCATCCAGATAGCGACTAAGCCCAGACCTACGTAGCTGACCGTCCGTAGGTGAAATTGTGAAGCAACAGTACTAGTGAGAGATGTACTACCAGCTAGTATGTCCAGGGTCGAAATACGTTCGCCCCTCTCAAATCTCCATAGCAGAATCGCATGGGTGGCTCGCCCAACAACCGAAGCAAAGAGTATGGGGTAGATCGTCGGGCCCTGGATCCAGTAAGTAGCTTGATGGCGAGATCTGGAAGCTTTTGACTCACCCAATTCGAGGCCTGCTCGAATCTCAGAGCTGCTCGTTGATGAGAGCTTGTTGGCTTTTGATCGAATGAGAGGACCAAGACGGCGAAAACGAAGAAAGTAAATGACATTGCCAGTAGTGATATGTCGACAACGAGATACCAGATCAGTAAACTGGTAGAGATTTCGACCGACCGCGGTGACGTTGGCCAGCCTTGGAGGGCTCGCAAATGCGTTTCTTGTGGCACTTCATCGGTAAGCACAGAGCCTGGAGGCGTGCTGCTTTTGTCGAGCTTGTGTGCGCCATCGGTGCTAGCTTCTGAGTCGAGAGGAAGTGGGTCATCGCGGTAGGGGAAATCCAGTATTGATAAGTCGGTACTGACTTGCGACTCGAATGAGAGCCGTCCGTGGCTGAAGATGGAAATGGATGCGACCTCGGAAGTGCTGTTCTTCTGTGGATTGTCTTGTCTAGCTGCCATGGCGGAGAAGCGAGTTGAACAATCCCGATGATGCCAGCATATGTGCTCTGACGCGAGGGGCGAGCGGTCTGTGACCGAGTGTATTCATAATGACAGGTCAGACTGAAGGCTGAGCACGTGCGGGCTGCATCATGCTGTGGTGTAACATTGCGTCCAAGAAGGATTGAATTACCCTGCGAATCGAAGAGCTGTATCATCTCTAACCGATTGCTTGGCTTGTGGTGAGTATTACACACAGCCTCGAGGGATTGCTGCTGACGAGTGGTAGATAAGCTAGAAGGCTGTGCAATCTACCGAAGGCGTTCCATACTGATACGAAAACGCCAATCTGCCGTAAGCTGACAGACATGAATTTTCAATTCATCGTAGAGCCAGCACGTTGAGGCGGTATTGAGAGAGGGACGTGGTAGTTGTAGTGGTGATGATGATGATAGGGCCTAGGTGCCGAGCGACCTCAGAGTTGGGCGCCAAGCTTCTGGACTCCCCGCGTGCTAGTGGCTCCCACCATCTGCGCGATTTGCTAGGCGATGCTATAGCGATGCTGCAACATGTCACACCTTGGCGTCTGTGTAGTAAACTACAAGAGTAGGGGATAAGATGCGTCGCGACGGGGTGCTCTTGCAGTGGTATCACGTGACCCTTGGCACTCCGACAGCCCGATGGTCTAGCCTCTTCAAGCCTTAGCTTGTGCGAGCAGCTGAATCGCCGAGCAACCGACGCGTCCTGGTGTCTTCTTTCAACTCACTACCATCACGATATCATACCACTGGATTCGCGACGACCGGGTACAGACTGCGCTCTCACATCATGTCGCAAAAAGATGGTGACCGGTATTGCGCACCACGCGAGGCCTCCTGCCTGGCAACAGATGGCAGGCTGGTGACGGGCGCGCGATAGGCTCCGTCTGGCCCAATAACGCCACAAATGATGTACACCATATGCAGCCCCCGCATCTCTCGACAGCCTGCATACAGATCCCGCTGTCTTCAGCTGAGGCTCCTCAGCTCTCGATGCACAACTTATTATGACCTGTTTGGGTTTGACGATGCCTTTTCCACCTCGCAACCACCGTGCGATAATAAGCCAGGAGCCAGCTTAAAGAAGGTAACCGACCTTTTTCCTCAATGTCGCAGAAGCGTCTCGATGAGTACCGAATCTGTCGGTCAAGCATGGTCACCAAGGCATCTACCTACATGTGTGTTTCGCGATGGCGCGTTTCCCTTCTGACATGCTGCCGCATCACGTCGGATGCATGAAAAGGAATTCCATCGCCGTATTCGTGGGCGATATTGGATGCAGATCTTGGCTGCATCAGTCACCTTCAGCTGAAAGCCGTGGGCTTGCACGCCATTCTCCTGGGAACACGATATATGGTCGCGAGGTCCCATGGTAAGTCGGCTTCCGCATCAGCACTGACGCAGACTCAACCTCCCAAACGTTATCAGAACAGCGAACATCAAGCGTCTCAATAACTCGATCGAAAAGATGGCGGTAGGCTGGGAAGTGCGATTGGGAGTGCTGATCTTGCTGTGAGGCTTCACATTCCCCAATAAGTCCGGCCTACTGATTGCTCTTGTCAAGACTATCTCTCCAAATCCTCGCTCTTGCGACCGACCTTGGTGTATTCAAGCCGCGAGACAGCTCAAACACAGGAGACTCCACCGAGAAATCGTCAGGGCCAACTACAAGAACTTCTCGTGTTGTCTCTCAGATCGTCTCCCTGAAAAAGGCAACGACATGGTTTCTGAACATGACCGACATACAAAGTCTTGTTGCTCCGCTTCTCTCGGTTGCTGTCGGCGTAGTGCTTATCTCCATCGCGTTCTCGAATACTGGCAAAACGTATCGCGGCACGGATGCAGAGTGCAACATCAACCTTGATGCTGACATCAGTGGAGATGGTGTGCGCGCGTCAATCTGGGCTCAGATTGGGGTGCTCATCTTCATTAGCGCCATAGGGATGTTCCATCCATATGATACCGGAATTAAAGAGGTCGCAGGTGGTCTTGTTCTTACCCATACATCTCTTGTCATCGCGCTGATCGTCCAGATGCACCGCGGTGCATTGACGTCCGTCGACGCTGCGGTCGGTGCAGCAATCCTGGATGTACAGAATGTTGCTCTACAAATTCCGTTCTCCCATAAAGAGACCTTGGCAGCCAGATGGCAGGTCATTCTCATTATCCCAACGCAGATACTGGGTCTGACTGTGCTTCCATCCCTCGTTACCGGACTCGCGCGTGGAGATTTCGCGTCGGAGGGCTGCGAATGCCTTTTTATATTCTGGTGGTCATGGATCAGTGACTGTGGCGACAGCTCCCGCGATGACAATGAGCTTTCTTGCTTCTACGTCTACTATTCACTCCGTTGGGTTATGGCCTTGCGATTGTCCTGCGAGGTACTGTACAAAGCAGGCCGATACCATCGAGCCGAGAAGAGTGCGCGCCTAGAGATTCCCTTGACCGACGAGGAGGCAGCAAAAATGTCGGCAGAACAGTACAACGATGTTCCCGGTACAATTTCGTTGTCTTACTTGATCTGCGGGTTGTATTCACTTACCTCCATGACCGTTGCAGAGATGACAACCAGGAACTTCGAGCTTCCTACGAGCTCCAGCGTGTCCTCCGTCGGTCAGATCATCGCCATCGTGATCGCTGGATCGACAGTACTTCGAGCTCTCTGGGAGTTCGTCGGCATGTTCAACGAGGAAGCTACGAAAGGCTTCCCAGATCTGATCTTTACATTGTTGCGGCGTCTACATGACTACTTTATGGCCTCAAAAACGTGTGGGGAAAAAGACCCAGAAGAGGTGGAGGAAGTAGTACCATATCATACCTGTTCACGACCGCAACGAAATCACTTCAGCGAATCGCAGCCTTCGCCATCATCTGATGTGCACATACCGGAAATCGCCGCAGGTGCAGCAGGAATATCACCATCACAAGCTTCACTAGAATCACCACCACGCCCACAACAATCACCGTCACCACCACCGTCGCCGCCACCACAAGCTGAGCAAACAGAATATTTATGGTCAACATCGCGAACAACATCATTCTCATCATCAGTATCCTCACGTGGGCGCCACGGCACGACACATACAGAAACGCACTACCTCCCAGCAGACCAGCGATACCGCTTCACATTCCGTAATCCGTTTCGACTGGATCGGGGTCCAGTGTTTACGTCGAATGTGAGATGATGTCGGCAACGTAAAGAACGTATGAGGGGTGGAGAGGGGAACGATGGAGCAGAAAGGGGGGTGTGTGAGGAAAGGGGATTGTAGCCGAATACGTGCATACCACGACGGCATCAGTAGCACATGAGATTTGCATCGCAAGCTTCAGATTAAAACTTTATTCGCAATGGAAAAAACTTCTTGCTGCCAACCAACGCACTATCGGTCCGGTAGCACTGCTGAAAACCCCCAATCAGCGATCCTTACGCGCAGTAGCAGACCACCAAATGAATCTCCATGGTAATCTTACACAAACCCCCCAACTTCCCCTTCCCCTTCCACTTCAACTTCCACGCTCACTTCCGTTCCTTATCCATCGCCAAAACCCTCTCATAAAACCTATCGAAACACTTCTCAAACCGTCCCGAGGGCCTACCCTTCACCCCCCGTGCAAACAAAGCATACTAGCGCTTCCTCTTCTTCTTCCCCTCATCCTCACTCGCATCAGCCGCCGCCTCTTTATCCTTCCTCGCCGCCTTCTTATCCAACTCATCCCAACTCTCTCCCTCGCTAAACTCATCTTCACTGCCCTCATCACTCATCTCCTCGGACGCGTTCTCGTCGAAATCGGATTCGTCGGAGGATTCGTCGGAGATAGCGAGTTCGGACTCACTAACCTCAAACGCAGACTCCTCTTCCTCCTCGCCATCACCCTCGTCGTCAGTTTCGTTAGAGAGGAAACTCCATCCGCCGTCGGCGAAGAACTGGTGGGGGTCCGACGTAACGGTTTTCATAATGGTGGCCCAGTTGAGGTTGAGGGGACCCTCTGTGAACGGGATATCAACACTATCCAACCAATCCTTGACGGGGTCGAGGGATTCGACGGGGATGGTGTTGATGTGGACGGGGGGCCGGTTGTAGTCCTTAAACACAACCACCATGTCGAAGTTCCTCAAACCAAACTGTACGCGTTCCAAGTGTACGATTTCGATCTCGGAGAGGGTGAGGCAGGTGAAGGGGGGTTCGGTGAGTTGGACCAAGCAGTCTGTTGTGGGTTGGACGAGGACGGAGGAGCGGGATGGGACACCGTTGAAGCCGAGTTCGCGGTAAGGGATGTCGACGCTGACGTTCTCGTTGCGGGCGGCGTCGGCGATCTTCTCGGCGAAGTTCTTGAATTCCTTGTCGAGAGCTGCGCGGCGGCGGCGCTCTTCTTGTTCTTGCTCGAATTCTTCTTCGTCGCCGAACTTGTGGCGCCGCTTGCGGTTGCCTGTCTCGTCGAATTGCATCTCTGTGGCTTCGCGGACGAACTGGACGTCCTTTGTCTTCTTTTTGCCCAACATTATTGGGTTCTTGAGGTGGACGTGGATGATGACGATGAGCTCGTGTTGTGAGGGTTGGAAGAAGAGGTGCTTCATGTTGCTGAAGAGGACGTCGATCTTGGCTGTGCCGTTGCCGTGGACGTATCGCAGACCGTTCTGGTGAATCTCGACACTTCCGGGAATCCGCTTGCCGTCGAGCGCGGGGCGGATGAAGATGAGGTCGAGCATGTGCGGCTTGCGAGTCTTAAGCGGGATAAGCTTGTCTTGCTCTACAACATCCTCCATCTGCTTCTTCTCAGTCTCCCTTCGCACGACGTCCTTCTTCAGCTCTGTGATGTCTTTGGTGATCTGGTCAATCCGGTCGACATCGTGCGACTTGAAGGTCAGACTACGAATGAAGTGTGCGTTGGGGTCCTCGAATGGCTGGTCGTCTTTTCGGCCAACACCCTGACCTGGTGAGAGGAAGTTGATACGGAGAGATGTGAAGTCCGCCTCGGGCGTATGCGATGCGTTCTTGATGGTGTGAATGTGGAAGGGAACGGGTCGGCCCATGATCGGAAGAAGGACTGTGAGGTTCTTCTTGTCGACTACGATCTCCAAGTTGGCGACTGAGCTGGGGAACTGGTTGTCGCGCTTATAAGATTCGAATTTCTTAAACTTCTTCTCTTCAGTGCCGTTCAGCGACTTTGCGCCCTCGCTGTACTCGGCAAGACCCTGCTCCTGCTTCTTGGCGTGCAGCTCTCTTTGATGCTGTCGCCGTTGCTCCTCCTTCTCGGCGTCTTGGTTTGTTGTTCGCTCATGGCGTGTGCGGGTCTTGGTGATGTTCGTCTGGGCGATAGCTGGGCGCTCCTTCTTGACCTTGGGCTTGGCCTCCTCCTCTTCGTCGTCGAAGAAGAACGAGACAGCGTCCAGATCTGAGGTGGTGTCCTTGGTGAAGACTGCGCAGTCGCCGGCGCTGACACGGACGGTGTCTACCAAGACGAGCGAGTAGTTCTTGCTCTTCTTGTCTTGCGGCTTGCTGTTCTCCAGGTCTGACAAACCAGTCTGAACTACCAAGGTCATGCCGTCCTTCAGGACACGAGTGTTCTTGCCGCTCAGGAGCAGCGAAGAGTCCTTGTTCTCGGTACCGATACCGTAACCGAGGTTCTTGGGGAAGTGCTTCTCCCACTCGGGCTTCTTCGACTTGAGATGCGCGAGCGCCTTGTTGTACACGTCCTTGGCCACAACGCCGTCCTTGATCGACTTGATGACCAGGTCGTGAATCGCCAGAAGAAGCTTGTAGGCAGTCTCCTGCTCCTTGTTGGGCCCGACCATGAATGTGCGGCCGATCATGGCGCCGTATGTCTGGTAGCGCAGACCGAGGACGGAGATGATGACGCCCGCGTGCAGGTTGTTCTCGTCGGGTTCGGCCGCGAACTTGAGGTCGTATGAGCCGCCACTCTGAATCGTAGGCTGGAGGCACCAGTCGAGCTGCATCGAGTCGAATGTCTTGGAAAGCTTCTGCTTCTCAAAGAACTTGGCGTCGTCGATCTTGTTGGAGACCTTGTCGGCGAGGGCGCGGTGGGAGATTTTCTTCTCGGAATCGAGGATGTCGGACATTTCTTCGACAAAGTAGTTGGACATGAGGGCGCTCGAGGCGCGGGCGGCGTCGCGGATGGTTCGCTAAAAGGTCAATAATGCCAGTGCGGAGTTGTGAGGTCAGACTTACCAGCTCCTTCTCATCCTTGACGGACAAGGCGGCGTTGGACATGATGGAGGCCAGATCGACCTGGTCCTCCTCCTTGAAGCCAGCCTCGTCGAAGGCCGCCTTCCATTCGTTCGCAAAGGCGTTGTTGGCGTTGTCCTTCTTCAGCACCGCCACCTTCTTGCCCGCCTTCTTCATCGTCTCGAGACATGTCTGGAACTGCTTCTTGTTCTCTTCGGCGTCCTTGCCGCGGACGAGAATCTCAACCGGCACCTTGCCACCTTTGAGTGGTTCAAGGTAGGAAGCTATCCGAATTAGCAACCATTCTCATTTTGGGTTCAACTTGGCAGACTCACCCTTCTTCTTGGTTGTGACAATCTGGAGGAGATCGGGGGTCAGGATGAAGAGCGTCGCGGGAAACTCGTAGCCTAGCAGCCATAGCTGGGGTCTCATCAGCTCACTGTCCGTTCATCACATGTCGATATGCGCAATCTTACCTGGAACGCTGCGGGCTTCAAATAGATGCCTGGCTCACTCGCCTTGCCCACGAGAGTCGCGATAGAGCTTGCGCCCTGGAATACAGCGTCGCCGGAGCGCTTGTCGGCCTTCCATTTGGTGACGAGGGCGTTGAGGCGCTCGTGGAATAGCGCCTTGTCGATGACAATGTCGTTCTCCGCCATGGTTGAGGATGCGCTGAAGATATCCTCCAGGCGGTTTGGCGTAGCTGCGAGGGAGAAGGTGGAAGAGAGAAGGCAGCGATGAGAAAGTCGCGAAAGGATGATGCGACGCGAGGTACGCGCTGGGGGGCCGTGCGCCTCTCAACTCCACAACGATACTAGCGCCAACTTCACCTAGCAAAGTTCCCTACAGCTGGCATTGATAAACCCCACATCTTTCTAGGCAACACACTTCAACGTCACGTTTTCTTCTTGTACATACTTTGGTCATCTTTTGTTGTTATAGACTCCCACGTTCTGATCACGCCCAAGTCACTCCCACCTTGTGACCCTCCCACGCGGCTGCCTCATCCGTCTCAAAACCCTCACCACCCCACCCATGCGTCTGCAAACCTCCCCAACCACCAACACTATGCGATGACGACCGGCTCCAGTCCTCGCGCTGGAGTCTCTCTCCGAAGCGATGCCGCCAATGACACCACGACGACTACGCCCGACGCCCCGCAGGCCCCCAACAAGGCACCAGCGACGGGTGTGCAGGCCGCTGGTATGCGCGCCGTGGCAGCGAGGATGGTCGCCTTCTACTTCCGAGCACCAGTCAAAGCTTTCTTCAGGGGGAGAATAGATTACATGAGCTATGCGAGGGCGATAAACCCACATGTCATGGCGGATGCGAAGTGGTCGTGGAGGATGACTACGCCGGCCGTATTGGCACATGCTATACGGACTGAGGGATGGGGATTCATACCGAAGCAAGTGCTGCCACCGCTGATGGCAAATACTTGGTAAGGGATGTGTCTCCCACAAGCATGCTCATACTAATAGTGTGATAGTATCGGCGCCGTCCTCTATACAGCCTACCTGCACTCCCTCTCCGCCCTCCACGAACCCTCCTCCTACCAGACCAAACGCGTCTACCCGCCCCCTCCCCCTTCCATTACCTTCACCGCAGGCTTCATCGGCGGTTCATGCCAATCTGTCATCGCCGCCCCCTTCGATGCCCTGCAAACCCGTTTCCGCACCGCCGACATCCTCGAAGGCCGCCACAAAACAATGTGGCACTATGCCGGGCACAAACTACGCTCCATCGGCGTCCAAGGCATCTTCGCCGGCTGGTCTCTCTCTTTCATGAAAGATGCTTTCGGCGCCGCAGTCTTCTTCGGCACCTTTGAAACAGTGAAGAGCCAAGCTTACCTCGAGTTCGTGAGCCGCTACTACGGAAGTCGGACGCGCGACACCCTCCTCGAGAAATCCATCCCCTACCTCCAAGAAGACCACGACGACCGCCCCGTTATCCGCCCCCACTACATGCTCGAACCCATGTTCCTCCTCCTCGCCGGCGTCTCCGCATCCATCACCTCCCAACTCATCCAGCACCCCTTGACCGAAATCCAAGACGTCCATTACCGGCGTTTGGAAGCCCTGGATTTCCAGGCCCACCAAGACAACAAGCCTAGTCATATCGTCCGCCGCTACTACCACGCCTACGAAGAAACGTTTGCCCAGTGCAAAGTTTTAGCGAAGAGGGCTGGTGGGTGGAGGAAGTATCTCTACAGAGACTTCTTCATGAGCACGATTAAGCAGGTTCCCAGTACCGCGGCGGGGCTTATTGTGTTTGAAATTGTGAGGCGGAAGTATAGTTTTGAGAATGAGGAGGTTATGATTATGCATGAGGATGCGAGGATTTTGCTTACTTGAAGAGGTGGGTGGTGTACGGTGGGGGAAGCAAGAGACGGAGTCAATAGCTCGTGTCAATCGGAGCTCAGATGCTTGGGTGGGGTGTACGCGATATGGTGGTAGCACCTCCTATGTGGGACAAGACGAGTGACCTCAGATCATCTTAGAGGAAACTTGCCTTGTCTTACATAGGAGATTCCACCACTATATCGCGTAGATATCATCCAAACCTGCAGGTCGGAATCCAGGAAAATGGTACGAAGAGGGAGCGGAAGATGTGATCTTCACCACCGCCCCTCCACTGAGGGAGGGGCGGTGGTGGAGACTACATCAATCGGTCATTTCTTCACCCAACCCTCATGCTCAGCTTGAGTAAATCCGCTCCTTCGTTTTATACATTCTCGGAAGTAACGGGAGGTTTGGAAGTGAATGTTCCTCTTGGCAGTTTCGCGCTACTTCGGAGGGAGTATAGGGGAACTGGCGGGTTTACTCGGGCTGCGTAGTAGAACGTCGTGGAATATTGGACTATGAGGAAAGAGGGAAGAGGGCAAAGGTAGTAGAAGCAACCGCCAACGTCGCTTCCAACGCTGCTGCCCAGCCCTAATAAATGCAGTCGTTTGTTGCTTTGCTTTCCGAGAACGTAGAGCAGCAAACGACTGCATCTATTAGGGCTGGGTAGGAGAGTTGGTGTAAGGGCTGGCTGACAAGAAAGGAAAGGATAAGGCAATTTCGCCTGAGAGGAGAGGGGTGGTGTTTGGAGTCTGATGATAGCCTGCATATGATACCCAGATACAGAATAATTACAGTCGTAGACTTTGTATATACGTATAGAATAACACAACTCGCATCGCATTAAAAGACTATCGCCATGAAGTCTCCTGTTTCCAAGCGACAGCCATCCCCTCAGCCCAACTACCCTCTCCCCATTCATAACCAAACAACTCAAATACAATACTACCCACCCAGTCTCGCCAACCGCTCAACCCTCTCCCTTTCCCTCTCTGCTTTCTTCCACACCCTCTGCGCTTCCTCGACTCTTTCTCCTAGCCGACGCCCTATACCCAACATCTCCAAATTGAGTATGTACCATGCGAACTTCCGGCCGAAATGCCATTCACCTCTCACAAACTGGAGTTGGCCTACAAAGCACCTGAGCAGCGATAGAATAGGTTAGTACTACGTAGGAGAACGGAGAAGAAGGCGGGAGGGATAAGGGAAGTGGGGTGAAGGATGAGTACAAGGGTCACTGGGTGACTCACTGCCAAAAGATCCCCCCAACAACCATCCAACACACCAGCCCCAACTTCACATTCTGCCCATCAATCAGAATATTCCACGCTTTACTCTTGATCATATGTCCGTTTGCTCCACTCGTCTCATTCCCACCATTCCCACCATCCCCTCCATCCCCTCCATTCCCTGCATTCCCAGCCTGTGGCAACGTGCGCCAACAGCCCAGTCCCACAGTCATTGGAAGGGTTGTAGTGACGCCGTTGGGTGCGGTTAGTGTAGATGTGGAGATATGTGGACAGTCTGGGTCCCAGATTATGGGTTGTGTTCGTATGGGGAGGGCGGTTGTACCTGTTGGGATTGGGGGTGGTGTGGGTATAGCTCCGGCGTTTGGGTTGGGGTTTGGAGACGTGCTCGAGGGGAAAGCGAACGATACGCCTGAGGCGAGGGAGGGGATTGGGGTTTTGGATTTGTGGGTGGATTTCGATTTAGATTTGGAAGTCGTGGCAGGTTCCTCGTCGTCATCTACATGTTTTGTCTTTGAAGACGTTGCCTTTTCCTCGACATCTTTGAATGAAGTGAAAGTCGGTGTAGTTTCATCGTCATCTTCTACCGGTTTTGTCTTGGTGGATGTCGCCTTCTCTTCGTCGTCATCGGCTGCAGTTTGAGTTGGCTCGGCGTCATCATCCTCATCTGCAGGTTTCGTCTTGGTGGATGGGACCTTCTCCTCAACGTCCGCAGATGTGGCGGTGGTTGGCGTGCTGTCATCTTCCTCATCTACCGCAGTCTTGGTGTGCGACGCCTTGCTCTTCGTAGACGTAGGCGTCTCGTCATCTCCAGCCGCTCCTTCATCAGTCTCAGCTTCTTCGTCAGGTACCCTCTCCCCATCAGCCAGTAGCTCTTCTTCCTCTTCCTCGTCTCCATCCTTCGCATCAATACCTTCATCATCGCCATCTTTATCCTCCTGCTTATGCGCAAACTTCGTAGCAACAGCCGTCTCCTCTTCCACTCCATTCGTACTAGCAATGACCCTGGTAGGCCCATCATCTTCTACATCGATATTGAAAAACCCCTCGTCTTCCTGCTCAGGCTCTTCACCAGGCCCACTGAAGCTTCTCGAATGAATGATTTTGGTGGTAGTCGCGGGGTACCACATGCGCCAGAGTAAAGAAGGTGGTTTCAGTCTACCGATCGCCGCATTACTCGATGCCGTAGTGGAAGCTGAAGCAGTAGAGACGGCACCCTTCCAGCTGTAGTCAGAAGTATATGTCATGCTGTTATCCGTCGATTGACGATCAGTTTCGGCCCTGGCAGCTATCAAAGCCGGCGTTGGCGCTATTAGTATTCCACGTCGCAAAGCCCCGTTCGCAGAGTCGGTGGTCTTTATCGAAGCCTGATCAGTACTACCTGCAACTGAGACTAGATCTGGAGCAGTCTCTACAAAGCTCTTAATATACGAGTAAAACGAGTTTATGCTTGCTTCAGTAAACGGCTCGTCCGTAGTTGTGCTGACAGGAACAGCGGCGGGTGTGGCCTTGGGCGTGGTGGATGTGTCTAGGTCAGCAGGGTTTGCCGGGTCTACAGCTGGACCTCGATACTCCTGGACCGATGTTGCAGATTCGGGCATCTCCTCAGTCTTATTAGCATCGGGAGTCTTTGAATTTGCCTTGGTCGAATGTGAAGCGCTCTCTTCGGTGTCAGAAGGGTCGGCGTTCGCAGCCTTTGACACCGTTGGTGTACCTGAAGCTTCGACCGTTTTTGACGAATCTTCGTCAACTCCGCTCGCTGTAGATTTGGTCTTGTGCTTGCTGGACACGTCGGTTGCCGATTCCGAAGTGTCCAAGTCACTGTCAGAAGCCGTTACAGACGTGGACTTGTGCTTTGAAGACTTTGTTGCCTCAGATCCACTGCTGCTGTCGTCCGCTTTGGAGGTCTTAGACACGGTCATATCTGTACCTTCATCAGTGGTAGCAGATCCCGACTCAGAGGGGGTAGTTTCTGTCGGTACACGTTTTGTGGACTTCGAAGTCTCTATCTCATGAGTAATATCGAAGTTGTTCAAAGATGTGTTCTTGTCGGTCGAGGTCGCGGATGTTGCTGAAGCCGAGTCATCAGTGTCAGTCTCCGAAGCGGTGACTACCGTAGACGCGTGCTTGGATGACTTCGACACACTCTCCGACGTTGTCTCACTGGGTGTGACCTTCGACGTCTTCCCTTCCGATGCCGAGGCTGTTGCCGTGAAGCTTCCAGAAGCTTTGCCACTCGGTGGACTGTCGACACCCTCCGCGTCCTTAAAATGTAGGCAGAAGCTATCAGCCGCTTCTTGGTGAAGAGGTATACCCACGACCTTTGTGGAATTCCGAACAGCTAGCTGCAGTTCTCCTTTTGGCCCACCCTCCGAGTCCAGCTCTACCTCGCTTTTGCAGAACGCAGAGGCTGTACTGTTGGACATGAAGACTGAAATGTAGCCTTCAGATGCGAGATCGATCTTGATATGGTAGAGGTCTGTGATCCTCCTATTGACGATTGTCACTCCGGAATGAAGAGCCTCTTCGCGTTTGGTGTCATCGTCGAAATGTACGAATCCGACTTGCCTCGCGTTGAAAATCACAGGTAGGCCAGTAACCGGTGGCTGGGAAATCGTAGGCTTCTGTCCACTTGCTCCCCTCGGCCAAAGGAACGCTGCTGCCATGGATGACGCGGTGTCCCCGTTCATAGCCTCGAAGACAACATCAGCGACAGATGCAGAGGAGTCAGACACCAAGCTTTCGCTCCTAACATGGTGGTCCTTGAAGCTTGTAGATAGTCTTCGCACTTCCGTATGATATATCGTCTTAGTTATTGTAGGTGTCGCACGCTCGCCGCGTTTGATAGGAGCTGCTAGAGCGAAGTCGAAAGCCAGAGCATGCGTGCCCAGGGATAAGGTCAGTACGCTGACAAGGAGTTTCATGTTGATGCCGCGCTGCGGTAGTATGCAGAAAGAACAGAAGATGAGGAAACACAGTTGCAATTAGTGCACCAGGTTACGTAGTGATGCATTGTCATTGACGAGCATGAGCTCTGGTGATGTGTACTTATCTTGAAGCAGGCGGCCCCCTGGAATGAAGTTAATGGAATTAACTGACTGAATGAACACAGCTGTGAAGATCTATGGCAGTATCGCGCAAATGGTGGCTATACCATTTGCCGCCCATGTCAAGCGCATACTTCATATGCTGGTGAAATGTCAATGCCGCGTAAAGTGCAAGCTCGTCGTAGTAACAGTGGCGTGCTTCGCAGTAGTAGCTGGGGATCATCACGAGTAGTCTCTGGGTCCGAAGTAGCGCGTGGTTCAGTGTTGCTTCCTATGACGGGATCCGAAGGTCCTGCGCCTAGGAGCTTGAAGTACGTCTCGCGCGCCTGCGCCCTAATACCGCTCTAGTATCCAGTCTCATCGCTGTCATCATCACTAAAGAAGGCCTTTTCCCGCATTCGGAGAGCTTCATTCTCCTCCTCGATCGTGTCTGCTGTGGTCTGCAACAACTTTGCATCATCAGGGTTGTGTATGTAGACGCGCTTCGTTTCCTCTAAAGCTTCCGTGGCCTTCTTAAGCCAATATCGCGTTGCTGCCAAGTTTTCTTCATGTTCGTTCTCCTCATCAGCCGTGCTTAGAACCATGCAAGCTTTCAAGCGGTAATATGGCGACAGGTTCTCAGTCTCTAGGATTGTGCGCATAGTCCCGCCAACTTGGCCGGTGACGCTCCCACAGAGGGCCTATGCAAAGTCAGATGTGGTGCTAGTAGATGTCAATGTAAAACTCACCTTCTGAAATTCGGCCTCGAATAGATCCATCGCATCTTTGAATGTTGTCATTGAGTTGTTGTCCTGGTGCAGTGAGTCAAGCCGCATTGAAGAGGTGGTGCAGGATGGAGTGACGAGGAAGCCGCGCGCCGAAGCCGAGCTCCTCCCGAGGTCGGCTTAGTAAGCTAGCACGGCACGTCACGCAGCGTTATCCGAATATCCAACACCATTTCCGTCGTCTACGCGCCACAATAGAGCCGCGCATTCCCTCCGCGCAATGAAAACCAACATAATTCGGCGTCGCCGGCAAAGTAGCAGCTCTAGTTGAGCTTTTCCGCTGAATCCCAGTAAGCCGTATAAATCGACTCCTGCACCAATGAACCCCTCAGTTCATTCCGATTCAAGTGCCGAGATAGCTACCTGCGGTACGCGGTGATGCATCATATAACCACAGCGCCATGCTCCTCCAACATCTCTCTCCATCCCGTCACTTCCAGCTATTGAACCGTTCTTCTCCACACTTGTCTAGACGCACCATGGCCTCCCTCCCCATCAAGCTCGCCGTCCTCGATGACTACCATAACATAGCAACCCAGCACTTCGCCCACATCGACCCTTCAAAAGTCGAGACAACCGTATTCACCGACACATTACCGTCGTACGCGCACCCGAAAATATCAGATGCCGACCGCAAAGCCCTCGTCGACCGCCTCAGGCCCTTCTCCGCGCTTTCCACTATGCGCGAACGCACCCCGTTTCCGGGCGAATTGCTCCGCCAACTGCCGAACCTCAAGGTTATATTCGCGACGGGCGGCAACTTCCAGAGTTGGGATCTGGATACAATGAAGGATATGGGTATTACGGTGTGCGCTGCGCCTGGCAAGGGCAGGACGGATGGGAAGGGTACTGGTACATCTCCACGGTCGCTGCCAGTCCAACAGGGGGGTGGGCATCCAACGACACAACATGCTTGGGCGCTCATACTGGGGCTTGCGCGGAACGTTGCCGCGGACGACGCTGTTGTTAAGGGCAAGGGTGTGCCGGCTGGATGGCAGACGGAGCTCGCGATGGGGTTGCAGGGGAAGACATTGGGCTTGGTCGGCCTAGGAAGGATCGGAGCGCATGTAGCAAGAGTTGGCGTTCTCGCTTTCGGTATGAAAGTCGTATGCTGGAGTGCGAACCTGACACAGGAGAAGGTCGACAAGCTCGCCGAAGAGTGCGGGCTGCCTGTGACTGGCGGAGGCATGACAGATGCGAACGAGAAGACATTCAAAGTAGTCACGAAAGAACAGCTCTTCACATCTTCCGACGTAGTAAGTCTGCACTACGTCCTCAGCGAACGCTCACGCGGTATCGTCGGCGCACAGGAGCTGGGGTGGATGAAACCAACCGGCCTCTTGATCAATACTTCGCGAGGCCCGCTTGTCGACGAAGCTGCGTTGCTGGACACACTGCGACACGGGCGCATTCGTGGCGCCGCGCTCGACGTGTTTGACATCGAGCCTCTTCCTGCCGACAGCCCATGGCGGAGCGAAGACTGGGATGTCAAAGGCAAGAGCAGGGTCTTACTCACACCGCACATGGGGTATGTCGAAGAAGGTACTCTGACGACTTGGTATGAAGAGACGGCAGAGAATCTAGAGAGGCTAATAGAAAGAGAAGAGCTATTGCATCGACTAATCTAACCCAGTCTCAGCTCTACTGGAATCCCCTTTCTCTGCTCTTCCGTCAGGTCTATATCGAAAATCTCTTTCAAAGCAGCAATACGCTCCTCCTCCGTCGCACAATCTCGTACAATCTCGCGGTCAAGCCCAATACTCTGTTTAACCCCGCCTTCAAAAAGCGTCACACTGCCCACGATCCTCTCTCCCGCATCGTCCATGAGCATCTTCGTACTAGTCACATACTTCGTGAAGAAAGAACTCGGATTCGTAGACGTAAACCACGACATGATCTCGTAATCCTGCGGCAAAAACTCCGTCTCCGTAAAACAATACACCGGCGTCCATTTCCTCTCACCCTCGTCACCCCCGTCGCTCCTCGGATTATAGCAAACGTCATAACACCACAATTCATTCGAGTGGTCTCCATACGACTCCGCAATAGCGCGTCGCTGAACGCGAATGAGCCGGGGCGCTATACTCGTCGTTTCGAATCCGTCTTGCAGTGGATACGCCAGATTGGGTCCCATGGCCCCCATGCCAACGTCGGCGACGTACCAGCCCCCATCATCGAATCCGACTAGATTCAGCATGTGGTTCCAGCCATCGTATGTGGCCGCTTGCTGCCGACGCACCTCGGGGTAAGGGCTCATGGCCCGCGACACACGGCCGCCGCAGTTGCGCACGGCGTAGCCCAGAGAGCGGAGCACGGTGGCGAAGAAGGTGTTGTTTTCCATGCAGCGGCCGCCGCGGCGCTGGGTTACTATCTTGGTGTATAGGGCTTGTGGGTTGAGTGTGATGGTTTTGTGGGTGGAGTAATGGAGCTCGAGGTTCTCGAAGGGGATGTGGCTGGTGTGGTGTCGGGTTAGAGCTTGTAGGAATGGGAGGCCGTGTTCTTTGCTTGTGGCTAGTGTTTTGTCTGAGAGTATGGGTGTGTCCAGATATTTTTGGGGGAGACGGATGCGCTGGAAGTAGTCGCGTAGTTCGGAAGTGCTGTACCGTGGCGCCTCGTCGCCTAGTGGCAGCTGCGTCAGACGAGAGGGCACTGAAGTGTCTGGCATATTGTGGAGGGCCGTGGGTTGACCGAGAATGGCGAGTGCTGGCTTGGGTTGGAGTAGAATGTCGGCAGTGAATTCAGGCGCCTGTTATTTGACCGATTTCGTAACCAGAAACGGGAGATGCTCCTTAAGCGTAATCTCTAGTCGCAGAGTCTAGCGAACTCATTACCAACTGTTCGCGATCTGTCTTGCCCCGCACTTACTGTGGGCTAGCGGGTCGCACCGCGGAACACGCGGGTTTGACGCGGCTACGCCCGGTCAACTTGTTCGCATGACAAGTCCGGCTTTTGCATTCTCGACAAGGCTTCGTCTACGTCACCCTGCACGTCGTGAAACCAAAGCCAATCAAATCGACCCTGCTGAAGGCGAGGCAAGATCTTGCTCATGTCGTCCCCTGCTTCTTCGTGTTGGAAGAACAGCATACGAGCAACTTCGGCTGCCTGCTCCAGTTGCTTCTGGGCGCGTGGCCTCCGAACTGCGTCGTACGCGCTGAGACCAGCAACGATGCTTGCGTCGCTATTTGCTTCTTGTGTCGATGATTTGACAAGCTCTGACAGTATGTTCGAAAGAACCAGAGCGTCCTCGACGCCTTGAGCAGCGCCAGCTGCCTGAAATGGCAGTGACGCATGTGCGCTATCGCCTAGAAGAGCCACACGGCCTCGGTGATATGTCGAAGTCCTCAAGTGGTGGAAGAAGCCCCATCGGATTGGGCTTGCCATGGCCAAAAGTTGGCGGAAGCGGTCATCGACGCCTGATCCTTCGAAATCGGCCATCATGGCTTCATGTGAGACTTTCTCTGTCACAGCTTTGTCCTGGTCCCAGCCTTGCTCATCTGTGACACACAAAAGGAAGTTGAACTCCTGCAAGGAATAGCGATAAGTACGGCGACGTTTATTTGGCCTTGGATATGGGTACTGACTTACCTTTCCCTCTGATATACGATACGTTACTGCGCTGCGCTTATGACCAAAGTAAAATTTGGCTACGTCGGTCAAATCTCCCAGGATAGCTTCGGCATCAGCCATTGGAATGACAGCACGGTAGCAATACGCATCAGCGTAGACTGGCGCTACTTGCTCAGGAAATTGCAGCTTCAGGACATGCTCGCGGACTGTGCTCTTGATGCCGTCAGCGCCAGCAAGAATGCTCGCTTCTGCGACTTCTCCATCGGCAAAAGTAAGGACAAGTTTGGTTGGCAGCGCTTCGATATTGACGAGGCGCTTGTTAAACTTGACATTTTGTCGTGGAACGAAGCTGGTCATGATGTCAAGCAGCGTCTTGCGATGCGCCTAGTGCCCATCAGCAATACTCGTGTTCATGGCGATGAGTTAGAGCACATACAGACTTGCGCTCGAAATCAGGATGGCCCCACGCCGACTTGCCGTACCACGCTTGGTCTTCGCCTGCAACAGCAGGTTAACAAAACGCACAGCGAGAACGGATGTGGCAAAGGAAAGTTCCATACCCAAACCCTCACTAAGAAGCATGCCCTCAAAAAAAATGTCTTGTTTGTCCTCACCCTTGTTCCCTACGCAAATCCTCTCATACAAGGGACGGAATCCAGGCTCAATCAGATCCATGGCTCGCATCCCGTTTGGCGCAAAGCCGATACCAGCCCTTTGACCATGTAAGCAAAGGAAGCCTAAGTGAGGGCCATGGTGATGAGAACATACCCCACAGCTGAAAATTCCTTGGCGTCCTCATACAAGGTGAAGGGAACACATTTCTTGTGCAGCGCCATGGCCAGGGCGAGGCCACCAATGCCCGCGCCTGGATGGCCTGTTAGTGATATGGGATAGATGATGGGCTGGTGTGCAGACATGCATACCGACGATGGCAACGTGAAAGTCGCTGTTCATGTTTTCGACCATGGTGTACGGGATGGTGTTTGTGCTACGACTTTGGCGCAACGATGACGCACGATTGTGGAGAGCGATGGACGGGCGATGCAAGGGTGCAGCAGATAGGCTACTGAGTGTATCGAAGGTTTCATTACTTGGGCGGTGTCGTGATGCGTGGTAGCCCTGTTGGCTCGAGGCTTGGTTAGATGGCGTGCCGCGATTACCCCGGGTTACCTGGCACTAGGTAGACGCTACCACGCCCCGGACGGGAATAGCCGGACACGTGATATCTCGTCCGTGAATAATAAAGCGGCATGTCCAGACGCTCTCTACCAGACTGTCTCCTCACCACCACCATGGCCGCGGGCACTGCCGCATCGACCAACAAACGCCGGCGCGTTGCTCTCACATGCAACGCAAGCCGTGTGCGCAAATCTAGGTGCGATAGACTGCGCCGCCCCTCGTGCTTGTCCTTTTCTCGGCGACTTTGATTTGCGAGTTCCTTCATGTATAGATCTTGTTGGGGTCGCAAAGGTTGTGACTGGCTCGTTTGCCCTATGCGTCAGAACAAAACCAGGGTAGCGTGGCGCGCTAGAATCATACCCAACCACGGAGACCTTCTACCCAGCAGATCTTCGTGTATATATAGCGACCCCCATGCCATACTGAAATTTGCGGATCACAACAGCACTTCAAATAAACTTACCAACCAAAACCGAACATCCGCCTTTTCTTGTGTGGCTTTCACAAAGAACCACCATGTCGACTCCAACGCAAACCAGCACCGGCGTCACACCTCCTCGGCCAACACACCACATCCGAGCGGACGGTACTCGCGGGCGCCGAATTCGCGACCCACCACCACCGCGTCCGACGCCTAAATCACCATCATACGCCCAGATCAAAGAACTCTGCGCCATCTGGAAGTTCAAAGACTGGAGGGAGCTGCCCGCCGAGCACTTCGACCGTGCCGAAGCATACTTCTATGACATCAGCACCGGACCTTGGGCCAACGAGACCAGTCGGAAATGGCGCTTACATTGCGCCCTGTTGACGGCAATTCAAATTGTCATTGCCGCGCTGGGATTCCCAGGTATGGGCACTGCCTTCGGGACGAAGTACATATATATGGCGCACTACACGAATGACGATAACATTCCGGTGCTGCCGGAGTGGCTCCACGAAATAGTGATGGTCGAAAAAAGTTCTCTGGACGGTTATACACCAGAGTGAAGCAGGGAAATGGCAGGACGACTACATCGGATCAGCTGCCTGAAGAAATCGCGATCACGATGCATTCTGGCGACCACATCGCATCCGCGGAGCGAGAAAGTCGTGATCATCAGAAACTCTAACAACTACATGACTGATGATATGTCACGCATTGGCGCAATATCTGCGTAGTTAACGGATACAATTCATCCAAACGATTCTCTCGGTCACTATCTAGCTACCTGAAGTGCGCAAACGTCCTCTTTCCATACCCACTGTTTTCGTCTGCAAACTCAAGTTGCAGCCCAAGCAGATGCGCTTCGACTAAGTAACTATCCAACGACAGAGTGCGACTCTGGGGGTTTCCCAAGATGGATTCCCAAGGGAATTTTGATGGACTTGTCCATCGAGTACAGCAAGTTTGCAGTCCCCGATACTCGTGTTATGGCGCAGCACAACTGGCTTTGTCTTGTCGTCCCAAGCCAATGCGCCGAAAACATCGTCAACCGGGGAATCGTCCGGTGTCAACAAGCCTTGTTCTTTCTCCCGTTTGTTGGGGCTTGCGAGCGGTGATCTTGGTGCGGCATTGCGCTTGGTGGGAGATTCAGAGGTCATTGTGTTTATAAAGGGCTTGCAGCAGTA
This sequence comes from Alternaria arbusti, assembly GCF_024043155.1. Taxonomy (NCBI): domain Eukaryota; kingdom Fungi; phylum Ascomycota; class Dothideomycetes; order Pleosporales; family Pleosporaceae; genus Alternaria; species Alternaria arbusti. The sequence continues at coordinate 138,431 of NW_026249968.1, forward strand.
CTTTGAAGGCTGTTCGAAAAAGGGTAGAACGGAGTCTTGAAGTTCGCGCGCATGGTAGATCCCGCGTGTCGGCACTTAGTGTCGGTGTGAGGTGACATGTCTGTGTGGTGTGCGCAAGGTCTTTGGATATTGGATATCGGAGTTGCTCGGTAGTGTTTAGAGCTGGAGGGACACCGTTAGTAGAATGCGGCAACGATGAGCCGTGGAGACTAGACCAGGTGCAATTGCCTCCGTCTTTCAGAACCTTTTGGCGTATACAATGAAGCCACGGAGTGTCCACCCATACCGCATATGGATGCGGAAAGGTTACAATAGCCGTACACTGATGGATCTTGGCCTCGACATCTTGTAGTATTCCTCAAAGAGGGGTGTTACCGAGTACTGGTTTAAAGCATACGTCCATGTCGTAGTCTTTGATGGTGCGTGAGTTTGTATCTCAAGGGAGTTTCCACTCCAGTTTCGTTAGGCGACCCATGGTAAGCCCGGTGGAAGCACCATCTTTGTGTACAAAGATGCTTTGTTCACGGTGTATGACATCTGTTATTGCCTTATATCGTGTGTTGTTGAAGTTGAAGAGAGGCTCCTCGAGATTGTCTGTGTCGATGAAGGTTTGGTAGTGATGCATCGTTGTTCGATGCATAACCGAACACATTCTGTCGGCATCCTTCATATTCAGTTTCATTATGCCGACTTCTGCCGACAGGGGATCATTTTGATCGGGATTTTTTAAGGCCACTCGCGACCCTTCGATCTGCTCTCCAGTCACTCGATGGGTGACGAAGAGGTCGTCAACCCTTGCCAGGACATGACCGGCCGTTATGCCGTACGGCTGGTCGCCAAATTCAGTTGGATCGATCATAATGACGCCCAATGTTCCAAACTCGGATTCTACTCCCCTCTGGTCGGTGATAGTATCACTAGGGTGAAGGCGGAAGACCGTAGGTTAATTGACGTCTGGCGCATACGATACGCGTTCTGTCGTTATCATTAATGTACGGAAGACAAGGTAGCCGCCTGGGGGTCTCGAAGCGTGGAGAGGATGCCGTACTCGGTGCCTTTTCCCGCTTGATCGGTTATACGATCTCCCAGCCGGATCAGGTCTGTAGTGGGCTCGTTCTTTGCCCCGTTGGCTTGTAGAATATAGCCAGGGTCAAGGCCCTGTACGGGGTCGAGGAAGGGAATTCCCAGCCACGATGGCAATGGAGGCACCGGCTCGCCTCGTTCTGCCGAGATCTGCAGCTTGTTTGCCGATCGGGTGGCAGTTGTGTATCTAAGTTAGGAACGTCAATACAGGAAAACATTGATGAAGCCACAATGTCTAATAGTTACCCATAGAAAGATATGGTTTGTAGAAGACGGTGGAACATCATGTGCGACGTGATGTATCTGCATTGGTCTTGCGACCGCTCTTGTTCCTTGTGAAATCGACCTTTGGTGAAGATCAATTTGGCGACGATGGCGACAACGTTAGCCTCTTGGTCTTCCTACGACTTCGAGAAATTCCATTGCGCTATCGCAAGCTTAAAATCCCCGATGCTCATGTCATGGCGCAACTCAACCTTGCAGAGCGGTCGCCGTTGTGTCTCTAGACCAGAGATGTTAGCAAGAAGGGACACTGGGACAGGTACCTTCGATGGTACGTACCCGAAGTAAGACACCTGTGTAATGTTTGACGGAGGCGGTAGAATAGTATGTGTGTGTGTGGTGAGGTAACGATGGGCTGCAATATCCACGTCGTCTCTTGGTACGATGTATTTTGGTTGACAACAGCCAGAACGTGTCGATGGTGCGACGTAGAAGGTGGCGTAAGGGAAGGAGGTTACACTCAACATCAACATGGCAAGATCGGTCATTGACTGGGAGGAAGTACATTCGGCAGCGGGGGCAAGTGCACCCACAGCTCTTCCGTATTTGCCATAACCAGGAAACAGCTATCTAGTTGTTCTCCATAACACCGCCGTAGTCCCCAAATGTAGTACTAACATCTCGCCAAGGGTATATTCAATCGGCAAAAATGTCAACTTCCTCGTCGTCGTCCTCGCCTTCCCCTTCATAATCGCTGTTTAAGAGTGCGGCCATGAACTCCGCGTCGTGCTCATTCATTTTCGGGACTGCAATAGCACTTGACTGCTTCCTCCGATCATTCGGAGGTCCACCGTGTATCGGAAGGCTCGCGTAGCCCACGGTGGTATCGGTGAAGCGCTCGTCGTGGCGGAAGCCGCGCCATTTGGCATAGCAACGTTGCTGTTGGTGTCAGTATACTGAATTCATAGTAGTAGTGATATGTTTGGAACTTACAGCCGGAGTCATCCAGGAAAGCGCCTCGTCGTCGTCTTCAAGCGCTGCGGGGTCACAGTAACGCATCTTGAGCGTCTGCTCGCAAGCGAAGACATACTTGGCGCGGAACATGTCTCTCGCAGCCTGTAGCTTGGCCTTCACCTCTGCGTTACCGATGCCGAGATTGTAAATCTTGTCCCATGGGATCGACTTGCCGACATCTCCCCACATCGCGGCCACCATACGTTCCGGGTCCTTGTCAAAGTCGCCCTGCCAGAGAGCTTCGAGCTCAACCGGGGTAAGGTCTTCGACAGCCTTGTCGGCATTCGCAGCCTGCTCCTTCCATCCGCATATGATCATGGCTACCCGAGGATAGATGAAGTCGCTCATGACCTCGGCCTGGAACTCCGACTGATAGTCCCTCGTCCGCTGTCTAGCGCGAGCAAACTCATCGGACGACTTATCGCTGATCCCGCAGCCAGCGAGCAAAGCGATGGCGTCATCATCAGTGAGCTCGTGCTTCAGGATGTAGACGATCTTGGCGGCAGGCTTCAAGGTCGAGCTTAGCATCATCGGGTCCTTGGGCGGCGGCGAGGTACCAAGGAATGGCTTCAGCCAATCGGCTTCGATTGCCCAGTCGATGCTGTTTGGCTGGAAACTGCCGTAGCTGCTTCGTGTCTTCTCGTAATTGCCGGCGACACGACCGCGGTTTCGCACGATGGTCTTGGTGACTCTTCCGGTGTCGATGTGACCGGAGGCCTCACCTTGCGAGGCCGCGGTCGCGGGCGCGTGGCGAGCTCGGACGAGCTTTGCTGCTTCGAAGATACTGTGTGCGACCATGTTGATGTGACGGGCGAAGTGGTGACAATGATATCAAGCGACGTGTGAGAAGAAAACGGAAGGAGAGTTGGAATTGCAGATCGATCCTATATACTACACTAGCGGGGCTCCGGTTTCGCCAACGTGCTCAAGGTGAGAGCGAACCCGCGGTGACGCTGCTTTTCCCGCCTTCACCTCATTTTGCAGTGACCAGCCACCGCCAAGAATTGCTCTTACATCGTTCGGCGAGGGCTCTTCCTCTTCTGTGAGCCGCGTTGCATACCCCCACTCTTCCTTTGAGACTTCTGAGTGACCACGTCTTGCGGCAGTGGCTCACACATCTGCTCAAGAGAAGCAAGCATCCCAGGCTTGAGTACCCACTCACCCGACTCTTCGTCTTTCACGTAGGGATGTTGCTGAATCCACTCCCGCCACTTCTTCATGACCTTGACTACATGCGCTTGACTGGCTTCAAACCATTCTCTGTGCAGCCTACCGCAGCCTTCACACCGTCTTCGCAGTCTACACTCCTTCAGCTCAGTGTGTATGAGCTGCTCGACGCGCTGCATATGTGGCATCTCAACCTGGATTTCTGCGCTGGAGTGATAATCATGTTGTCGCTTGCAGTCTCTATTCCAGGCCTTTAGCCGCGTCGCTAGATCATTGGTGTACCCAATCTTCACTACACCGAAATACGCCTTGTCCCAGAATAGGTACACAAAGCCCGACTCCATGTCTTTGGGACCCAACGGAGAGGTGGCCGTGTCGTAAAGTGCAGAGAACACGGAGAGCTTCCGGACTTTCTTTGGTTGATAAGGTATGAAACCCGATGAGCATGAGAAGGAGAAGCGAACAGTCGTCTCAGTGGTTGAAACCTTGAACTTGGGCTTTGATACCCGCTTGACTTGTATAGCTGGCTTGGATGATATTGCAATGGTCGTAGGTCCAGCAGCACGGTTTGTAGACGCTTCAAGGTCGCTGATTGTGTCAACCCATTGCGTGAGAGTCGAGTAGTCCTGGTTCGTCATGAGTGTCCTGTCTTCAAGCTTGTTGCGTAGTTGCGATATCCTGGATCCACCTTCAATTTCGTTCAACGCCGTGCCCTGATGCTTGTTGCACATGACTGACTGCACGATCGTCTTGACACGGCGTATCATACGGCGGTAGTCTTCTTGTCTCTTGAACTTCGCTATATCCTTAACAGCGCTAACAACATCGCGACGCGATTCCTGAGGCTTTGCCGAGTAACTGCATCGTTGAGAGGGGCTCTTTACGAGGGATGCGGCGCAGCAGCCCGGAGCGCTGGCGAGCCTCGAATGGAGATCGTGTGGTATGAGCTGTTCCAGCAGCTTGGCGAATTTGCTCTTCACAGGTGGATGAATATGGCCTCGGGGCGATCCAATGCTGCTTGTCTCTTTGTGGATAGCGGTATGTATAGCTGAAGCGATTGGTGTGGTGGAGGCTGTCTTGGAACGTGTTCGTGAACTGACACTGGTATTCTGCGTAAACACGAACGTGGGGTTGCTGCTGTATTTGACGGTAGCAACTGCGACGCTTGCCTTGGAGACTGTGATGTGCAAGTTAGATGTGATCGCTATTAGCTTCAAGATGTCTCGACGTACTCTCTTCAAGCACCAACGTGACGCCTCGGAACAACTTCGGTTGGAAAGGGTCATCCTGTGCCGCTGTCTCCTTTTCCTGGAAAAAGGGCTTGGGAATCGCGGGAGTCACTCCAACGCCGAAAATAGGCTTGGAGATTGGGGTGAAAAGCAGCTTTTTAGAAGAATCAGGGGGTGTTGGAGGCGTGAAAGGCGTCAGGATACTTCGTGGAGAAGCGCTGGTCGTCCGCTTAGTGGGCGTCTCGGGTAAATCCCACATGTCGTTGAACCCTGCCGGAGACGACGTAGTCGATACTGTCGACGCTGGTGACATCCAAGAGATCTTGTTAGAGTCTAGTACGGATAGCACACCACGGCTACTCTTCTCTGAGATCGGTGTGGGTAGAAACGTAGCGCAGGGCTTCTGAGCAACATTATAGCCAGACTTGGGTGTCCGCAGAACGCCCGGCTGGATGCTAAGATCTTCAGTAGCGAATGTCATGATGATGGCTCTGCGAAGACACTGGGTGGCGTGATCGATGGGAAAATGCAAGAATGAATAGATGAAGTGGATGAGATGGATGGGTCGTTTGATGCCAGCAGGAGCTGAGTCCATGCCAGTATATATCCTCAGCCTCGCAGAGCCAAGTACACTGCCTGTGACCACCACGCCTACCCATCCCGCTGAAACCTTTGGGGTACTGCGATGTCAGCCTCAGTCGCTGCAGTGGCATGATACCAGAAGCGCATGGGCTGCGCGCTGTGTCCATCCGTGGAGAGATATTACCATGATGGGCAGGTGTAATCGCCTCTCAAACATCCACGAATGACTCGAGGACAAGATGGATTCGCAACCATGAGGCTTGTGAGTTTTGGATCTTTGGTGGCTGCATGACCCGTGCCGCAGAGCCGCAGGTGGTTGCCTTGCTCAGCCTACCACAGCCACGGGGTGTGAGGGCTCATCGTTAACGATCCTCCGATGAGACTACATCTAGAACTCAGTCTCTTCGGCGATGAAATCAGCCGTTGAAAGCAGGGTTGGCGCCAGTGATCGAACGACCGGAAAATGGACCAAGGACCTCGGATTGCATCTTCTCGCAATAACGTGGGTAGCATTTTGGCCCCATGTGGCCCCAAGGAGAAACGACGCTTCGAAACCTCTCGTGTAATATGTCGATGAGAGAACTGTAATAATACCAGTATGCACACGCCATCTCAAGCTCGTATCGTCTTGAAGGTATTCCTACCATTTGCCGTCTTTCAGCCAAGACGTGGGGTTTGAAACAAACGTTGTGATCTTGCCGTGGACCGTGCTGGAGAGCGCGCCGTCGGCGAACCTCACACAGGCGATACACATCAAGATAATGCAGATTGAGCGGCATATGAAGCATCGGTAGGCATGCTGACAGATTTTCTGAAACAAAGATAGATGCAGTGAAGTCCGTGAGTACGTCGCGTTGAGTGAAAGCGAAAGCGAAGGGGATAGAGGTTTGTTGTTTTCGGGGGCGCGTCGTTGGCTCGTGCGGGGCGCCACGTGGGAAGGCAACCGCCGCCCGCAGGCGAACCGGCTGTCTGCGGCCGATACCGTAGCTACTGTGTAATTCTCGAGCGTCAAGGCTATCGTCGCGACACTACCAAGCCTCGAAAGACAAGTATTGCTCTCGTTTCACACCAACCGAACCAGCGATTTCTCCGGTGCCGATGTCAAGTGTCGAGTAGTCCAACCAAGCCCGATCCTTCTCCAACGTTCCTCTCCTGCGACTTGTGGGGCCGGTACGACGATGAGGAGATATGTGATGTATAGGCCCCGATCGAAGAACTCTGTCCCACGACCTATCTGCAGCTTCCTTCTGATGACCACCCCCGCGCAGGATGTCATACCGTCGTGATTCCCTTCTGTCGCATCCAGAACCCCTCTGCCGAGTCTCTCGCGACCAGCACCATCCAGAACGATACAGTTCCTAGAGGCGGGCTGGGAGTGTATTGATATCCGGTAAAAGTAAGCTTTGACTACCAACATGGTAGGGGTGTTGTCTCTCGTAGCTGGATCGGGAAAGATTGTTTGGATAAGTTCAAAGTCTGTTGACCATGTTCCAGTAATATTGCCTAGCGCTTTGAACCGAACAGCAAGATCTGTAGAGATCCAAGACCAGGACGGTTCCATGCATGGATCATTGGTGATTTCCGTATCCTCGTGCAGGTAGTCTTGTTCGACAGGGCAGTACCAGAGCAGCTCACTTGCCAAGTTCTCAATCCACATGCCTGCAACGTAAGTATAGCCCGTGTTTCTTCGGTACATGCTCGCAAGTCCCGACAAAGCAGGTAGTTTGTCTGAACGGTAGGTCAAGCGACAACGGGAATACTCCGAGACTATTATTTGCCAGTCTGAGGGTAAAGAGACTGGGAACGAGGGATTGTCGTCGAGTGGCAGAACGAGTTGGATCTTCACTTGAGGGCATTCGTAACTTTCGTATCGATATGGAGTTGGTTTGTGCGGGACGATACGATGATTTCCTTCCCTAGCTGAGTGGGCAAGACATTCCCAAAACATCTCCCCGTCGCTGTAGAACAAGAGCCTGGGGGACAAGAGTCGTTCTTGCAGTGCCCATGCCCTTCGACAGAGCGGTGCGGTCTTGAAAACGTGCGCTCTTGTTTTCTCTAGGCTGTGGATGTTGTTCGCCAGTTGAGTCGCTGCTGATGTAAGGCTTTGTCGACGGACTAGCATTCCATGACTGCAGTCTGGAGAACTAAGGGCATATAGTGTAAGGTATGATAGTCGGTAGACGTTGCCCATGACGGCTGCTTCTTTTGCCCAGTCATCTTTTGAGTCTTGAAGTATGCAAAGGCTGTCTATCCAGAGATACTGTATCCCTAACTTCCGAGTTACGGTGACTGCATCCCGGTAGAGATCAGGAAGAGATGCCATTGGTATACCTATACATCTCTGCTCGAGTGTGTCCGTCGTTGTGGTTAGTGGCTGTTTGCCTCCCCAGCAGTGACTCAGCGTCATGTAAGGAGCATGGTGACCATGTGAGATGTACAGATATGGCTGCTCTATACTCACGTCGATCACCCGAGTTGGTAGCATTGCCTGGTCGCCTTGATAACAGCTGTGGTTCATATCGCACTTTCCGAGCCACTCTTTGACCAAGCCGAAACTAGATTCCGAGGACGGATCCGGGACGATCTCACGAGCATGCGATCCGTAAATGTATGCGATATAGCCTGATGTGAAAGATTAGCGCTGGTTAAATGCTGATGCCCTTGATGTGCTTGCCGTACTCTTGCCTCTTAGATGATCCAGGAATCCGTCTCCAGTCTCTGTCCGCTCAGCAAACCATAACAAGAGGGAGTGTGAAGGAAGCTGCTCAGGCCGATCAAGCGCCGGAGGGTTTTCACGATCGGCTTGAGACTGTGAAAATTCCATGCATATTGCACGGCAAAGCCAGCAGCCTTTAGTACCTTCCTCTTCCAAATCTGCCAGATCATCGAAATGTCGCATCCTTGATCCTTTCGGCCATGATCTCAGGGCCGTACACTTCTCGCAGAGAATCAACCCGATAATCGGTCTGGTATAGTTATACAAGAAGGCTGTCTCATAGTCCGGCTTGAAGAACTGGATGACAGTTACAATGGAATAAAACAAGATTACAACAAAGAATGGAAGGGAATCGACAATCATTATGGTACAAGTGCTTATGTGTAAGCTATAGATGGTCAAGAAGAAAAGATTTCGTCGAGCGCAGCCCTCATAATGTCGTGGAGGTACAAGCGTTTCAGTTGCTCACACAGCCCCTGAGGCAGCCTCAACTAGGTTAGAAGTGGTTGAGATGATCATGCAACAATTCCAAGCTAACGAATGTGGCTGCGCCTCACCGGAAATCCTATTGAGGCGCAGCCCGCATGATCTCTGATTGATCGGAGCGCAATACAGCATGACACGATAAAGCTCGCGAGCATCAGCTCGACTTTCTGGTACCGCGATACAGCCTTTGTTAACCTCGGGAAGCTACATACTGAGCTTCGCTTACACTGAAGAATTCGTTGAAGAGCGACGGTCATCTCCCACCCTTAATGCCGGTCTTTTCCACAGCATTGAAAAACCACGTGCGCGATCTCTATTCGCGATGGCGATTGGAATTTTACTTGTACAACTTCATGCTCGGAGCTATTGCAGTAATAGTCCTCTTCACAGCCGGTGGTAGGAAGCATCCCTCACAGTATGATAAGAGGGTGTTCTAGTGTGTTAACATGCAACAGTACAAGCAATCGATCGATCTATCGATAGAAGGAGCTTTGGCGGATGGGACGATCACCCAAACTCGGAGCGATGCTATAAGCAGGAACGTATAGCAACGCTGCTAGCGTTCTGGCTCGGTGTGCTTGGTATAGACCAATGGTATGCGCGTCACTGGATCCTGGCTGTGTTCAAGACTGCTACTCTGGGTGGTTTGGGTGTATGGGCGGTCGTTGATATAAACTTGTGGATTATTGGCGGGGTCTATGGTACTCCAGGGTGTCCAGGCGGTAGCAAGAAAGAATGGCTTTACTGAGAGAGCGTGTACACCCTGTAGTGTAGTACTTCGCTGCGAGAAATCGGAGTTTACTTGATCGGGTAGGTACGTACCTAGCTGGTCATCGCGAATTCTGAAGTGCACACTTCCTAACTGCTGACGTTCACCCCTATTGCGCGATCCTTTCCAATATTATATTGCTCGTGTCGGTGAGCATTCGGTGCCTGAGTGTGAGAACTTGGTCGAGGGCGAAGTTGATAATTTTAGCAGATGCGCGTGCGCCAAAAGCGCGGCCGTCGGTGAGCTAATTAGGCATGACGGCGGATTGCCCCTCACCCCGTAAATTGCGACGTCAAGTTCCTCGAAAATCTTCCAGCTTGTCCAAATACATCTTCAAGAAACACTTCATCGCTGCATCCTGCGCAGTTGTTCTCAAAGTTATTTGCGATATGGCTGCTTCCTTGCAGAAACAACCCCGCAAAGTTACGCAACTTAGGCAGCCGCTGACGTGCGCAGCATGTTAAAAGCTGTTACATGCTGCTCTTTCCTCCTAACACCAGTAAACGGCACTTAAAAGACGAAGATGTGACTATGCAACGTCCGTTCGCAACTAGATCTAGGCGATGCGCATTTCGAAGAACGAGTTGTCGATATTTTCTGACGAGCCCATCGTTGATCTCTCAGGGTAGGGCAGGTTCTAGGAACTCGACATCACTCTCCAGAATCTAAAATCCCTTCAACCACTTCATACGCCTCCTTGACCACAGCCCTAGTCTCTTCGTCCAACCTATCCTCATCCATGCTCAGATCCCACAGCCTCTTCTCCCACAGACCCCACCGCTCTGGTGTCAATCCGTCATCCTTCGGCCACAGTTCTGAGACGTCATCGTCCAACGCCGCTGCGAAATGCTTTCGCAGCTCTTTGTGGTCTTCATTCCACAGTTCCCAGGCTCCATTACGTAGCCATATCGCCGCGACCCGAATATCCAGCGCCTGTACTTGCTCGAGTGGTATGCTGTGCGTGTTGGATTCAAGCTCCGGAGGTGCTTCGTGTACTCGTTCGAGTGCGTATCGACACGCGTAAAACACCGTCATAGGATAGACCAGACCTGTCTGTCGGCCATGTTTCATCAGTGTCGCTGAGAAGATGCACATGTGGAGGTATAGCTGGTCGGGTCTAATCCTCATCGTGCTGCCAAATGGATCTTCTTCGGTGCCTGGATCGCGTATACCATTCCAGTTGCGTCGTCCTAGAAGAAGATCATGCGCATCCCACCAATACATATCAAAGCCGGGTAACTCCAGCCAGTGCAGTTGGCCATCGTGTTTAGCCTCCCGGCACAACCGTAGTACTTTGGGCTTCGAGGGCGGTTGCGCGCGAATGGCGTCCAGAAGAGCGATATGAGAGTCGTATGGTGGCGGACAAGACGTGACGGCAATGAAGAAGGCGTCCCAGAGCTCCCATATTGCTTGATTGGCATCGTAGCTTGTGGCGATAGTATCGATAATCTGTTCTACCCTATTTCCAAACAGCATAGGGTAGCGGATCGATGTTGCAGCTTCTTGAATAAGCGACGAGAAGCGGTTTGGCGGGGTGGTGCCTGGGATGTCGAGGATGCTCGTCATTCTGGCCGGTGTGCAAACTGCAGGCTGAATTAAGAGAAAGTAGGGTTGCGATGTTGAATATCCTATCCCTTATAGCGTCGGTCTCAATGGGATTGCGTTGATGTGAAAAGTCCATCATGCGATGGTTTTGTGTATCATAGTATTTGGACCGTAAGGCAACTGCAGACACGTGACTTGGTGAACCATGGTCGAGCTGTCCGATCCCGCTTCGATGCGGAAGGTGGCGGGTAGAGAGTAAAATCTTGAAATTTCGGACAAGTTCGCAAGGAAGCCGCGAAGGCTGACGGTCGATAGAATACCTGATGGTCCGTCTATGAGTGCTTACTACGCCCCATCATTCCAGTGCTGTCTTAGCGGGTTGCCCGTACCCCCACGCGTGTCGTAACATCTTAGGTCGTGTAAATACCGCGGTATAACACCTCAATGTCCTCCAGATACTGAACGATGCCAAGGTGTGGTCGGTGTGCATATGGTGATGACTGAAGTCCTTCGTCGTCCAAGCCAAGAATCTTGGACTGACACAAAAGCCTATCGAAGGATGATACTAAGGTACATGGGGACGTAAATATGGGCTCTCATGTTGGATTATGCAATCCGGAGCAAGTCAGATCTTGATGGGTGTCAGACAACGGTCACACTCTTGTACGCCCGTTGCCCGGCTTCACAAAGCATCCACTCAACCATCGACAGCATCAAGCACCTCATCGATTATAGTTGCCACCAACAGTCTTTCAAGCAAGCCAAGTTTCTCACATCAGCCAAAAGACGGTGTTCTCTGCCAAATTGTCGACCAACGCGTGTATAAAGAGCAGCGCAATCTTCCTTTTCATGTAGCACACAACCACCGAGCACAATTACAGCAGTTCTTCACTCCATACTTATACTATCAATCATGCAGCTTCAAGCCATTCTTCTCACCATTTTTGTCACTTTGGCAGCCGCTGCTCCGGTCGCAGAGCCTCAGCGCGGTGTCCCTGATGGCGGTTGTCGTCTAACCTTCCGAGACGCAGAGCCTCAACGCGTCGGCCCTGGCGGCGGCTGCCGTCTAGCTGTCCGAGACGCTGATCCCCAGAGGGTCGGTTCAGGTGCGGGCCGCGGTTATGCCTCTCGAGACGCTGATCCCAAGGAACGATTCCGTGGAGGCGGCTTTCTAACTACCCGAGATGCTGAGCCTGGAAGGGTAGGCCCAGGGGGACACAGTGGCGGATCGGGAGTTAAGGAGAGAGCTCCCGTCCCGCTTGTGATCACCGAAGCCCGCGGAGTTCGTGGGCCAGGCGGACACAATGGTGTACGCGCAGTTGCAGAGAGAGCTCCTGTTCCGATTGCGATCACCGAAGCCCGAGGAGTTCGTGGGCCAGGTGGTGGCAATCCCTAGATGCGCGATATCGCCTTCCAAGTAAGTCATACCCAAGGCACAGTTAAACTCATGCTCTCCGGAAGAGGCTGACCCATCCCAAGTTGGAATGAAAGGCCTCGATGAGGGTAGTACAGTTGGAGCCAGCAGGGCAGAGACAGGTTGTAATGTGGGTGACATGCTATTCGTTCAGTGAGCTGAGGAAGACCGGGATTATTATTTGGAGTGTGTACACTGTCGCTACGTTGTATAGGTTAGCTCAGAGAGAAAATGATACCATTTGCGTATCGCATCAGATCGAACATGAGTAGCAGTGTGACGACCCGAGCATGTCGATATGGCTAGGTGTATCATGCCATTCAGGTACATACGATCCTACCACAACGCGCCTGAGGCTGCTCCTAACAATGAGGCTTAACCATGCGTGCGATTCAGACACTGCAGTGACGAATCATTCGGTGTAGTAGACATGAGATGGACTACGCGTCAACGTCAGATGCCCTTTGCTTCTCAGCCTCCTCCAACTCCACCGTCCACAAGTGATACTTGGACCTCGCTCTAATCCTCGGACCGAACCGAAAGAACAGCCACGGCACAGGCGCCATAACCAAGGCAACAAAGCCCCGCGTACTACTAGCCCACGGTGTCCCCATCTTAACATACATTTGCCGCGCAAACAGCGGGAAACCAGCCGTGAACAAAGACCGCATGACCGCATTAGCAGCCAGTGCGCTTGCTGAGAAACGCCCATAGCAGTCAGTCAGGTATGCGTTGGTTCCCAAGAAGAGCGTGACAAAGCCAATGCCGAAGGGTATGCCAGAGTGGATGCATACGATCCAATGTGTTGGTGGATTCGCCGTCCATCCAAACCAGAAGAGTGCTATGGGGATGAACCATGCTGTGATGGTGAGATGAGGGAGTCGTGCTTCTGGCTTTGGTCCTCCAAGCTTCTTGACCCATATGCCGTGGATGTCGTTAATCCAGGGTGAGCTCGCCGTTGCGATCGCCATGCCCAGTCCGATACCCAGAAAGGATAGACCTGCGATACCCTCGCTCCAATGGCGCGTCTGCAGGAAGACTACTGGGTAGGCGGTGAAGTCAAGGTACAGTATACCCCAGACGAATGCGGAGTAGAGTCCCAGGACGAATAGGATGGGCTCTGTGAAGAGCAAGAGCCAGGGTCGGGTCAGGTTGGTAGAGTATTGCTCTTTGAAGGATTGGCGTGGGGGCTTGATGCCTGCCTTGGCCATTTTACGTTGGAGAAGGGTTGGCGCGTATGTCTCGGGGAGGAAGAAGAGCATGGCGGTGTACACGATCGCGGCAATGATGGTCACGACCCAATAGAGCCATCTCCAGTCCAGGTGCTGGGAGATGAAACCTCCTGCCACCGGCCCTAGGACTGGACCGAGGGAACTCCCCGTCGTGAAGAGTGCGAATGGCACCGAACGATGGCTTTGAGGCCAGATATCTGCTAGGCATCCGCCGCTGTTGGTCACAACGGGTGATCCAAAGAAACCACTGAAGAACCGAAATGTCAGAAGAGCGGCAAGGTCAGGCGATAGCGCACAGCCGATGTTGAAGCAGAAGAAAAGGAACATGGTAATGCGGAAGACGACCTCTCTTCCCAGTGCTTCTGAGAGCGGTGCGAATAGCATTGGGCCCGAGGCAAACCCGACCAGGAATGTCGTTACTCCCAACGTTGCGACGGTTGGGGAACATGCGAATGTTTTGGTGACGCCAGGGATTGCCGCGGCGTGAATACTTGAGCAGAAGGTGATATTCGCCGTCATGAAGACGATGACCATCGTCGCAGTCCATTTCTTTCGGGCGGGCCAGTTAAACGGGTGCTCTTCGGGGTTAAGCTTGATCTGGGAGGAGCCATCTTGCACGGCTTCATCATTGAGCACTGCCTTCTCTTCTGATCCATGCTTGACGGAGGGAGGGATGAGAACTTCGGGGTCTTGGATAAACGTGCCACCTCGATACATGGCGGGCGAGAAATGATGAGGACAAAGGGTGTGTTGTGATGAGAGCGAGACTTAGCTACAGTCTAGCATAGCTTTACTTAAGGTCAAAGGTCACGGATATGACGCTGCCGGAACGTAGCAGACACGTGAGCTTTGAACAGCCGAAGCTTCTACAGACGTGCCAAGCTCAGTATACAGTGACTCATTTCGACCGTGGCTTGCATTGCTTGCAGCTAGGAGCGTACGCCACCGATGGGGATGGGGCGAGCATGATAATAAAGGTACCAGAACCCTGCGTGTTGTGAAGGCGGTCAAGCGTGCCGCATGTGAATCCTACAAGAACTTTAGTCTGAAAGCATCAGCTAATGATGGACCAGGTAGCTTCGATGTAAGGCTTCCGGCGACTGATGTGTAGTCTGAACATGCGATGCACTGACGCTACAATGGCCGGATAAATTGTGCTTGTCCAGATGACAGAAGATGCGGCGAGGGACTGTCGATGCGCAGACCCGCGTCAGGTCCTCAAGCTCCAATTACGGGCGCTAACGTGACCCCGTGGGGTATCTGGCGGAGCTGTATGCAGAGTGTGACATGAGTTGATTATAGATGTTAGGTCGATACGTATAGCTCCCGTTCCGACGTGAGCGCCCTTACAATGCCTCGGGAGATCGACAAGGGCTGATTCTAGAACGGTCTTTGGCTAAGCGACATATGTGGCACCGAATAAGCACTTAAGTATGGGTGGAAAATATGCTCTTGTCAACGACGCCCTGCGACAGTCATGACAGCCTCGTCTGATCCTCCGTTGACATGAAGACAAGTAAGGCGCAGGGCGTAAAGTCGAACAGCCGACCGATATGGAAGGAATGGCTGCGTCTAATGAGGTAATTATAACCAACCGTCCCATTGCTGCTAAAGGAGCGTTGAGATCTCCTTGCGTTCATACTGCGTTCGCAAAGATGTTTCGCTCCGAATAGTGCGCGAAGATCGAAGTGGCTCTACATCCGATGAAGAACCAGGCCTCGTCAGCCTTTCGCTGTCCGATGCCGCGTTCAGCTTCAAACGGCTCCACACCGCACTGCTTATTCGGAATGTCTAGGTCGCAGTAGGAAGAGCGGCAACGCGGTTGTTATCAAGCCAACCGATTGAGGGCGTCGACCCTCCTCCCGATTCCGGTACAATGTAGCCGTAGCCCTCTGCATGGCCGACAAACCAGCGGAGTTGATAGTCTTTGCATTCGGATCCGTCACTGCAGCTTCTTACAAGCCATTGGGTAGGCGGTGAGTTCACAGCGAGTGCGAACAGTTGTGCTGGTTCGGTATCCGTGGGAGAACGCGTCAAGTCGCGTGGCTTGCGGATCGTTGTGCCGTGTGCCTTCGAAGTCATCGATGACCGTAATTGTGGGAATGTATTGTCGGATTCGTGCGTACCCAGACATGTCTTCGGCTGCTACGTTGGGGGTTGGCGGTATATTCCTCGCGGGTGATACGCCTCTCGGGGCTCGGGCGTCGTAGCTGTAGCTAGGGTGGGTACCTCTAACATTGCGTCGTTGTATGTCAGACTCGAGATCACCTAGTTGCTCGCGGAAAGCTTCGGAAGGGACGATATAGATCTCAGATCCTGTCGCGGGTGCTGCGATGCATGTGCTGTTGTAGTTGAGAGAGCGTCGCGTTCCCTTGGCGTTCGTCATCGCGAGGAGCTGGCACGCTAATGATCTTGTGTTAGCGCATGCCACTAGCGAAGAAGGGTCTCTTGAGCCCCGGGGCCGTCAACGGTCGGATTCTCAGTGCTCCAAGAACGATGCAGGTTGGTCTAGCAGACTCACAGAAGAGGATTTTGCGTCTTCTTCATCTGCTTTGGCTTGCGGGCGGAGTGCGGGACGGGAAAGTGGCAGGACGTACAGTCACCTCAGATCCTCTTTGTACTGTGCTGTACGCACGGCTACCGACAGCCTCATCGCCATCATGCGGTTTCGCAGTTGACCTACAGATGTAACCTTGCACAACCCTGCTCAGCTTGCCCTTACTTGAGGTTGCATGAGACTGCGGCCAGCATAAAACAAGCTCTCCGACAAGTAAGGCGCAAGGCGTAGCTTCCAATATCCAAGAGATGTAGAACGAACGAGTACATCTCATAAGATAGCAATTAACGTGCAGAGTAACTACTGGACGACGGTCAATAGAGATGACATTATAAGCGTATCGTGCTATGCTTCATGTGCACGCACTGTTGTGTTCTCAATGTACGCACATTCTCCACGAGTTCGTGCCCTCTGCAATGGGGCCTTAATGAACCTCACTCAACTTTGCGTCAGCATTGTATACCAATATTTCGCCTATGCTTTCACACGCGAGCATCCAAGATTGAGCCATGTCTCTCTCTGGCGATCCGTCAGGGGCTGCGAGGCTGCTGCCACCGCCGCTACCACCACAATCCCAGATGATTTTTATCGGTTATGCATCATCCAGAAACACATTTCCTGGCCGCACATGCTGACCCCGTCATCGACTGTTGCTCTAAAAGGAGACTGCCGCCTGTTCCCTTTTCCTCTCACCCTGACCCCTCCTCAGCGACATCTCGCAGTCTTCTTGGATGCTTGCTCGCGAGTTACTACGCAACCGCCTTGTTCGTAAACTCCATCGCTTTGACAAACTTTAACGTATTCTTCGAACGATAGGACCAGTTAGTAATAATCATGTCATCTGAACAGACGAGCGGACAGCTCGTTTGATCTGCATTTTCTCAAACTTCGCTTGCGTTGTAACAGCAACACGAAGACCTTTGCGTTCCTTTCGAGATCTATCGGCTGAGCTGTTGATTAAGCTGTCGATGTCTCCGGGGTTATGGAGCTTGGCATGATTCTTGAAGCTATCTAAACGGTTCCACACCTTAAAGGCTCTGACACACCCCGCATGCGCACACATGTAGCTTTGCCCTGCCTGATTGTGTATTGTGTTGAGATGTCTCTTACGATCCGCAACATTCTTGAATGGAACACTACATCCATCATAAGAACACGACAGTATGGTACTCGCGTCTTGGGGAGGTTTGCTCTCCGGTTCATATGGTACATTGGAGGTAGTGTCAGAAAAGGTTGCAGTCCCAGTTTCTGACCAGCACGGTTCGAGCTCCATATCATGCTGACCGGGTATCGCGTTGGAGACGGCCTCGAGATCATGGTACAAGTGGCTGCCTGTGTTGACAAGCAGCTGCATAGAATCGTCCGGACGGGACCAAGGTCGCGTTTCAGTATGTGGCTCAGGCCCAAAGTTATGATCATGGACAGGCCGGTATACAGAGTTAGAGGAGCTCTGAATATCGTCGAATAGCATCGAGGATACTGAGCACGGATTGCTGAATAGTGCGGGATCGAATGACGTATCGTAATGTGGCGGGACAAACGCGAACTGATCGTAGTTGCTGGTCCCAAGGAGTGAGACGGGTGTTTCCCATATTGCACGCGCTCTGCTTGATAACGAGTCGTTACCGCAAGCATCGAACGCACTCTGCCCGTTCTGTGCATGATATCCATTGTAGGAGCGTGCCGAGTAGTCACACTGGTGCCATCCCAGCTCGTCCATCTGATCTAGCCCTGCCGCCAGATCCACGTATCTCGCATCTAGATAGCATTCTACCTTAGAGTTGTGTACTTCGTAGTTCATTCGTGAGGCGCTCGTGGGGGCGGAGGAAGGCCATGCGACGCTGGCGTTGCTCGGGCGGTATGGATCGGCAAACGTCTGAACCGGATCGACGAGGCTTTCTTCCGGTGGGAACACGCCTTCCAAGCATGATTGTAGGTGATCCGACTCCATTGCGATTCTGTGAAGTCGTGGTGGGCCGAAGACGTGGAGATTGTGGCGGTGTAGAGCTCTGCAAGCCTTGGCAGCTCTCTGCGCTAGGGTCCACGGGCTCGGAACAGCGGCGTACCCGCGTTCGGGAACTAAAGTCAAACTGTGGGCCTTGATCGGCGGAATTCTAGAGCTTATTGACTTTGTGATGCACTACATGCATGTCTGCCATGTGCGCGTTGCAAGCAACATTAGGCATCGAAGTGAAATCGTTGCGGCAAAAGCTCCGAATCTCGTTCTAAGGCTAGATTGACGTCATCAAACCGAAAAACAGGGAAGCTGGCTGCAGCAACCTTCAAAGTCAGCGCCGCCGCGGCCTCGACAGATCCAATAATAGGATTACGACTACCTGCTGAACGTACCGTATGCCGCCTACTCGCACACAGACATGATTCTGAAGTGGCTTGAGAACGCCTCTGCGTTGTCGAGCACTGCTGCTGTCCAGTTTTCTTCCGCAAGGCATTGCGTGCAAGAGGGAGTGGCCGCCTGGTCCGCTGCACCCGCGCTAACTATGGTATTGACAGCTAATGAAACATTGGAGTCGTTCATTCATTTTGATCGGTACTTGCTGCGGTCTGAGTGCACACCAGGGGTGGCAGGAATTCGTGTACGATTACTCTCACCAAAACCACGGTCGCTAATTATGTCAGCTGGCACGAACTTTTGCCACCTTGACACGCCCGTGAAACAACACCACGCGGTCTCCTACAAGCTGTCGCGCTCGTAGCCATCCTTCAATGACGGCTTCAATGACGCAATCATGTATGTAGAGCGTAGCAAGAAGGTTGAAATTGAACTGGACTCGTCGTGTGCGCTTTGAGATGACGCAACCTTGGAAGGTGTTGGTCGGTCGCCCGACGGTCCGTGCGTGATTGTAGAGGCTCGGTGGGCCAGAACAAGCCAGCGGCTGCGCCCCCGACTCCTTCTCTCATGCTACACCCGCAGCAACAACACCCAGGTTCCGCCATCATCACTTGCACTTCCCATAAAGAAGAACTTCGCACGTCTCGCACGCTGCATAACATATAATTTCTAGTTTGAGACGAAAATCTACCCCAGGGTCTAGCCTATCACATCACCTTCACCAGTCGCTCGAATCTGGTCTTATACAAGAATCGAGATGACGCCCGGACCTTGCTCGGAAGTTCCTGTCGACTCACTGGGTAAGTTCTCATTCCCTTGCACTCTCCATAGTAGC
Source organism: Alternaria arbusti (assembly GCF_024043155.1). Lineage (NCBI taxonomy): Eukaryota > Fungi > Ascomycota > Dothideomycetes > Pleosporales > Pleosporaceae > Alternaria > Alternaria arbusti. Next base: position 157,632 of record NW_026249968.1, read on the forward strand.
CACCGACACTTGAGCTCGTGCTTTGACGCCTGGTCAAATAACCGACGATGGCTTCCACTGGGGAGGCAGACTGTGGCGCGCATGCCGACGTAACACGCTGTACTGACTCGTACCAGAGGAGCCGTCGGACGACCTCGAAGCGCAGATCAAGAAGATCCTAGAGGACGCCTACAAGACAGGCGGTGGCCAAGAGATCGTCAAAGAGCTCGCCTACAGCATGCGCATAAACGATCACAAGTTGGCAGGGCTTGACAGGAGCCGCCAAGAACAGCTAAAGCTCCTGGCAAAGGTTCTTCATCATCTGAGGAGCTCCGCTGCCTTCGAATGCGCAGATGAGCATGACGGGTCCGCTGAGTACTGGGCCGATTTCTTCCAGAAAGTGAGCGAATATTTTCGAGGACCAGGCACAGTCGATAAGTGGGGTAAGTGGTGGCAATCACATCGCTTCCCTAGTATCAGTCGGCTGCTAATTATTGTAGTGCGTCAGTTGTACATAACGGATGCGACGACTCAGAGCAACGGCATAGCCGTGCCTTCGGACGCCTTGCTCTGCCCGGTTGTCAATTTCTCCGTACCTACCGATCGACCGAGTGAGAACGCAAAATGGACACCAGCGCTTGAGAGCGATATCATCGATGGAGAACCCCTCCACGATGAAGCCGTCGCGATGGCTGGGAGGAAAGACCTAGAAGAAGTCAAGCGCGTCATCAGACAAGCTGAGGAGGCGAAACCGTCATGCAACATCAATCTTCTCCAAGACAGGCTCGTCACGGGCAACCATAACGGGCAAGTCCGTGTTGTGAGCGCAGCCTCAGGCGATACCGTCAAGAGCAAGCCAGCTAAGCCTGTCGAGAGTGAACGTATCATGGACGTCGATACGAACGACGCTGCCGAAAACAAGCCCGCCGAGAACCAAGGCATCGTGGACCCTCTTATCGAGAGCGCTGCTATTCGGGGCGTGTCTGTCGGGAGCGAAAGCATCGTCCGCGCTGCGACTAGCCTCAGCGAGATCTCTGGGGCTGGAATGTCAACCAACGAGGACCGAGGCATGAACAACGGCGTTGCCCTCGGGAACCTGGCGGAAGCCAATCTTGCAGATCGTCACATAGCCAATACTGAGGCCGATGGGACCAATGCCGCTTGTGACGCCATGAAACCCAGCCGTGTCATGGTGGGTATTCCTCTGGAGAAGCCCACTGACAGCAACGCTCGTCTACACAAACTTGATGTTGTCGGCTCCGCGAAAACTTTGACGATGGATGACATTGTAATCCAGAGCGGGCCGGTAGGACTGTCCAGTGCCAAGGATGGTGTTCAAAGCGGAAACTCCCAAAGCCCCGCTCAAAGCTCAATCGTCGAAGGTACACGTTCCGAAAGTCAGCCTTCCGCAACCGCAACCCAGCAGAGCAACGTCATCAATCCATCTGCCGAACGCAAAAGAAAGCGTGGTTCTATTGAGCTTCGGACCATTGGTGAGACGGTCAACGGCGAATCCTTGCAACACAAGTCTCCAAGTAGCAGCGCACAGGACAAAGGATCTCGTCAGCTTGAGCCAGCTAGGCACGGACTCGCCAAGAGCGAGCCTGCTTCAATGGAGCCTGCTGGAAGCGACGAGCCTGAGAAACTGCGTACGGCGCGTCGTACACGGATGCCCTTCGATGAGGCTGATGGAATGACTGGTCGCCTTGCAACCAAGCAACTGACGCCGAGTTCAGGAGAGACTTCTCTCATACCACCCAAACAGGATAGTATGTATGTTGGAGGTTTGGAGGCTGGCGATTGTCCTGGCTTAGATCTCCGTCTTTCAGGCAGAGTGGGTCTCTTGAAGGTCTTCTGTCGGCCGAGGGATGGGCAACGCGGTCCGTATGTAGTGGTGGTGTTCGAGAGGCAGCTTGGTTTGGTTGCTGCTGCTATCGGTATGGTTGGAGCGTTTCTTTACTTCGCGTATCGATGGTTGCTTTGAGCATGGTGTTCAAGGTGTCTTGATGTACGGTATGCCTGGTAATTTGTTGGCGTTGGCTGAGGCATGTGGAATAATGAGTTACGATAGACATGACTTACGAATGATGTTGATAGATCACGTCTGAAGAACAGCGTAAATGAGGCTTCATGGTGTTGTTTTGACCCCTTTGCTTCGCAGCATGTTGACGAGCCTGCGACATATCTAGATTGAGCGAGCATCTTCAACTATGAGGCATCTGGGGGCATGTTCTGATTGGTGACGCTATGAGTGAGCGCTAGTCCCGATACGGCTGAAAGTCGGCTGAAACGCTAGACCATGTTGAGTACAAAGTCGGCTGAGCTACTGTCTGCCTTGATGGTCCCGGACCCTTAGACATGGCGTCACGTTCCACCTGGGCATGCGTGTAGCCGTATCGTAGGCAAGTTATGCACTGTGGTGAAAGCTGCATTCAAAGGGCAACTTCTGACACAAATCGAATTCCAACCTTGTTTCGCCCGAAGGCTTCGATTGTGGCTTGGCATAGCTGACCTAGCGATACATGGAGGCGCACAGGGCCGGCGTACCTGCACTCGTTGCCACCGAATACACACGCGCACTTATACACGACTATAGAATATCGAGACATATTGAAAGATGCGCGTCGGTCGGTGCCCTTCTCATAAGGCAAGTTATAACTAGTGCACCAGATTAATTCCCGCGCAAATCTGCATGGAAGAAATTTGCGCTTTTTGAGGTAATTTGTCAAAAAGGTTGCGGGTGTATCACAGTTCTCAATATCACAAACAGAAACCGGTGAGGAAATGAGGGTCGCGTGACATATCATCAAGTCATTGCGGCGTAAATTTACTAAGCCAGCGTATTGTTGTATCCAGTCTCAAGGGCTATTGAACGGAATGAGATGAGCCGGAAACGTTCCTGTCCCAAGCTCACTACAAGATCGGCAAATTGATCTACAATTATGCCACCACGCCCCCCTAACGCACACGAAGTAAATCACCAATCTTCAATAGGTTCACCCTTCCGGCGTCGTCTAAATCTTGAGCTGGAACATCCATTTCAGCCAGTCGGAAGAACAGACCGCATATTGACCTCGGATTGGCCGCCTGCTTCTCGAACCATGCCCAGGCTGATTGCAGCTTCAGTTCAAGAAACGATACATCTTCGCCAGCAAGACAACGGTCGCGTTGGTAATCTGTCAGTACCACGTTCAGCCCAATCGTTTCATCGTCTGTTCTCCCGACCTTCGCATCGTTGAGATGTGCCCTTGCTGCTTCCGGGCCGCCCGCAAAGGTCTGGAGTAGTATGAATGCATCCATCATGATGCGACACTGCCGTGCATTATCATACTCAGCCCGCTGGCGTTGAGGAAGGAGGTGGTCGATAATGCAGAACGTCGTCAAGAGATGGGGCTGGATGGGGATGGTGGGCCTAAACTTTCGCCGTCTCGCTTGGAGTGTCGGCTCAGGAGCTAGTGGATATTGAAGATCCTTGAGCTCGTCACGCACGGCCAAGCCATAGTTCTTATCGACTTTTCTCAAAAAGCAGAACAGGATCCTAGCCGCATCGGTGGAAAAGTGTTTCCATGTACTGAACGTATTGTTGTCGGTGTCGTTTCGCTCGAGAAGGTCAGAGTCCCGCAAAAAGTTCTCGAACTGGTCGAAATATTTCCACGGTTCAACGGTTCTCTTCGTCACCGACTCGCGAAACTGTTCGAGGAGAAGGTCGCCTGACACGATCAAGCCGTTGAGAGCATCGAGAATTCGCTGCTCCATGACAGAGGGACGACCATATGCGTGTGTTTTGTACAGGACATCATGGCCGGCTTCAGCCCACGCATGTCCAAGAGCTGAAACAACTTGAATCTCGACGCGGTCGCCCTTACTATGCTGGTATCCGTCCCGTGTGGTGTATTTCTCTGGCATGTGAGTCCGATAGTGATCTGCTTGATAACCAAGGTGCCGTTGAACGTAGGTGTTGCGGCCTCCATCCTTCTTCTTCACAGGTCGGGAATCATCATGCTGTTTCTCATCGATGCTGGAGCCCCAAATCTCTGAGAGAATTTCCCTCACCTTCTTTCGCTGAGCCTGATTCGGGGTGTAAAGTACCACTCTCACACCAGCCAGATCCACTAGATCGTCGTATATCTCTTCTACACTCAGATAAGGCCTCTTGCCATCTTCTTCTTGTCGCTGCCAGTTGCGCAATTTGAGCTTATCCAGCACGCTTCTGACTTCTTTCGCTCGTGAAGTCACCTTCGCGAACACTACCTCCTTATTCACGTCTTTGGTGTTCACCAGTTTCTCCTCAATCAGTTCTCTTGCTCTGTCAGCGCAAGCCTTCCAGTGTTCGCGTTCCTTAAAATATCCTGCAACAAATTGGTCGATGACGGGCGACGAATCTTCCCAGCTATTTGTATGTTGAACAGACTGGAAGGGTTCGGAGCCTTGGGAAGAGCCCGAGGCTCGCTCGGGTAGACCAAATCTCTGGTTACCGGATGAATTGTTCATGGTTGAGAAGGATCAGCCGAAGATTGTGGTCTTTCAGGGCTTGAAATAACTACAGAGCATTAGTATAGCATATGCACTAAAATTGAAGCGTATTAGACTGCTAGTAGAAACTGAACATACTAGAACACAGAGGTGTGGGAAGTTTGATCACAGTTACTGGCTGGATAATATCGAAACAATCATTTGTGAGGGCTGAGTTCGCGACAAAAGCTGATAGCCTGGGAATAGACCAAAACAGAACAAATAGCACTTGAGCACCTGAGCGCGGTTCATGAGGACTTTATATGCATCTTTAGATATTTTTATAACGTTCATCAGCCTCATGGCTTGATAGAAGTCAATCTTCATGACCAAGGCTGAGATTCAGGCGCCCAGCCTGGTTGTGGGTGCTGCCCCACCTGCGCGGCCCATCGCGCAGTTTGCAGGCTTAGTACACGCAGCCTTGCAGCCACAGTTATAGACTTGGCTATTTGCGGCCGAATGAACGCCGTCGTCTTGCCCTCCTTTTGCCCTTTCTTTTGCCTTCTTTCTGCGTCGGCACCCTCGACGTAGCAGGCGTCTTGCTGTCTGCGTATGACCGGTCAGTAAGCCGCAGCACAAAGACACGTTGTAAGTCAGGGGGTCGTACAGCTAGCCACGCGCCGCCAAGCGTAATACGTCCTTCACTTTCGGCTTTCTTCAGCCTGATGCCATCGCAAAACACCAACCCCGCGCACTCGAGCCGCATTTCTATTACCGCTGCTACAGCATTTGTTTTGCGGGTGCGCAATACATACCATGTATCCAAATTCAATACACGCTATATTACCAGGTTATCGCAAGACTGGCGAGAGTTCGTACAGCGGACTGCACGAATATTCACAGTACATCCAAGGACTATGCTCAAGGAATCCTTCACTAAGAACCCTTCACTCGTTCTTGGTAAACCCAAACGCACGTAGCCACGGATGTCCAATTACTGCTGTAGATTTCCGACATGGCACATCTCTCCCCGAATCTCGCGCAATTTACGATCTGGATCAACTGATCAATGAGGTTCGATTCGAAACGTCATCCAGTATGAGGAAGGAACCTTCGGGAGCTGATGGCCAAGTTCATGGACGACTTTTGATAATCGAAGACTTGACAGCTGAGATAATTCAGTTACTGGGTTCGGAGCTTGATCTCGATCCGCTATTCCTTGCAACGCATCTGCACACTGTACACAGGACAGGCATGCGCCACCAAACACCCGACGACGCCACCTTACCATCTCGCCTCCGCGGCAGAGACTACCTCAATGTCTCATACCACCAACCAGTGTCCTCTGACGTCCCATATACGTCTGGAAACAGATTTTCCCTGGATACAGGGATCGACCGTAAGCTGGTGTTCCTTCGTGCCACAAATATTGGACTCGTGCAACATCGTGTATCAATCATCAAAGTTCGACAAAGCTCGGGTTGTTGGTTAGGTGAGTTATCTAGCGTGGCCCTTTCTGTCACCACAGCTAACATGCTAAGGCTTGATTTTGGTCGACCCGCCGCTTGGCAATACGTACTTTCGAGAAGGGTACAAAGGCGAATCTGAGCACAAGGTCCACCTGAGTCTGCAACCTTATTTGGGTACGTATGAGAACTTCATGGAGCTTCCGAAATTCTCAGAAGCCTTGGATCAGCAGAAGAACAATACCCGCCTCAGTATGATGGATGATTTGGTCCATTACTGGAAAACCGAACTACCCGTTTGTTTCGAGGCAGCCGATCCCTCAATTCAAAGTCTTGCGTACTATCCCTTGCGGATTGTTGCAGCCGAATGGGTGAAATATATCGCAGTAATGCAGCGTTGCATCAAGCTGTACGAGTATGAGAGTAGCCAGCTAGACCTCAACAAATTCAACATGGACATTCGGGAGCTTCAAGGGTGGCGTAGACGGACCATGATGTCGCTGAAAAAGGTCCAAGTCGTCATTCGCCACCTCAGCCCACACGCGTCGTCAACATTGGACCACACTGCTTCAGTCGTCGATGTTCTTGAGGATTATAAAGCTATCAGCGACGATATCGAGAACGCCGGACGCAGACTAGAGAACATGTTGCCAGTAGTAACGTCTTTGGTCCAGATAATCGACGCGCGACAGTCCTTTGCTGAAACTGCAAACATCAGTCGCTTGACTATTCTTGCCCTGGTCTTCGTCCCGCTAAGCTTCGTTTCGAGCTTGTTCAGCATGAATTCTGAGAACGTACCAGGAAGCGAACACTTCTGGGTATATTTTGCCGTCGCAATCCCCGTTACTGCTGTCGTCTTCTTGATCGCCCGGCCGCCAACTCGAGGAGAATTGCACAAAATTTCGACCTGGCTAAGTGGGTTGTTTAGAAGGAAGCCACGGTTACCTAGAATCTTGACCAACACTCCAAATAGTGTGGAAATGGGCGGAGGGAATAGCCCGAGTCAAAGGCGCACTCTTTTGTTTTCGGAGAGAATTGGAAGCATGTGAGGGTGAATTGGTTGAGACGTAAACTTCGTGCCAAGTAGCAACGGCACCATGCGATTGTAGCCATACGTCGCGGATCTTCGAGGCTGTTACGAAGCGTGTGCAGCTTCAACTACCTGGCACGTAAGCAAGGGCGAAGGTGTTCCTGCTGTACATAATTGCGCGACAGCAAACTAGTTGGTACGTGTGAGCTGGCACAACTCACGTTGCTTCATAGGTAGGCTCGCCAATCACCAGCAATACAACGACGCGATGAAGTAAACAATACGATTAATCTCTATCCGCGACTACTTTACGTCGCAGTACCATTCCCCACCACCGTCCCATTCGCACCCCCACCACTAAAGTACGCACAATGAATCAAATACCTCGACGTCTCCGCACTAAACCCCTCCAACGCAACAGCATCAATCTTGCTCAACGAGAAAGCGCCATTATTCATCTTCGTGTAATCACTCAGCGGGATCCTCAGCACCACCGGACTCCCATTCATACTGCCATACGCAGCCGTCGCCACACTGAGACGCTGTATCGCCGTTTGGCCATCACAGCCAAACCCGCCACTCTGCAACTGCACGTTGAAACTCGCGCCCGCACTGGCTGTGACGTTGAGAACGAGGTACTGGGATGTTGAGACGTCGGCGCAGTTTTGCAGCGAGTACCAGTATGAGCCTGATACGCTGGGTTGGAGAACCAGAGCGCCGTCGGTGACGACTGGTGCGACTTCCATGGTGCCGTCGTCGCTTTGGACGTAGCCGTGGTTATTGCGGTTTGCGACGCCAGGCGTGCAGTAGTTCAGCCATGCGTCGTCGGGGCAGTTGCATGTTTGAAGTGAAGGCGTGGCTGCGACGTTGATCAAGCTGATGCAGCCGACCTTGACGTCGACGTCGGAGGGGTTGAACGCTGAGAGTGCGACGCTGTCGAGTCTGCTGGTGTTCATGCCGGAGAAGTCGGCAAAGGGGATCTGTGCGACTTGGTACGCGTCGGCGCTCGTGAATGTGACGAAGGAGGTGATGGGGACGGAGGAGGGGGGCGAGAGTGTGGTGCACTCCTCGTCTGTCTTCCAGCGCATCGTGACCCGGAATGTGGTGCCTGCAGGAGCGGCGACGGAGAGTTGGAGGCCCGTTGCGTTTAGTGTGTTCGCGTTGTAGCATCCGCTGTTGTCGAATTGAGAGTACCAGTATGAGCCGCTTGTAGAACCCAAGACGAGAGAGCCGTCGCCGTCAACAGAGTATGAAGCGAGAGAACCTTCATCGGTCATTTGGCCGAGGAGTCGGTTGACTCGCGGGACTTCGGGCACGAATGTGCAAGTGTTCAGAATAGTACCCGAGCACAGCGCGCAACCGGGGCTATTCGCCGGTCCTGTGAAGACCAGGGAGTGGATGCGATAGGTCGAGCCAGGCGAGTTGAAGCTGGTCATGACGAAAGACTGGAGGTATTCTTGATTGAAAGTAGCTGGGAAACGCGAGAATGGGATCGTGAGCTGTGTCGATGCGGCGTTGAAGGTGATCGGAACGTAAGACGTGACTACGTTTGTGCCGCAACCATCAGTGCCGTATCTGAAGCCGATGTTCGCGGTCGCATCTTGCGGGCCTGAGACAGTGAGGATAATCGCGTCGTAAGAGCTGTTCACGGCTCTGCATTCGGAAGGCTTGGCGAGCAGCGAGTAGAAGTAAGATGTCGCGTCTTTGGGTACGAGGTCGACGTATCCGCGGCTAGTCTGCTTGTACGATTGCATCGTTCGGTCGTCGGAGATAGCCGCACCCAAAGCGTTGGTCTGCGTCTTGAACTCGTTCGGATCGCAGAAGTTCAACACGACAAAGCCAGTCGGAGCTGGGCAGCGTGGGCCGGCGCCAATCGTGGAAGGTCCGCCAAGGAGCGAAATCCATCGCATCGTGAAGTTGCTGGCGGATGAACCACCGTTGGGCGTAAAGTTGCGTAGCGTAATGCGACTGACGGAGTCGGTGTTGATACCCGAGAATGCCGTGAGGGGAATAGTGATGTTGGAGAAGTTATCCTGGCCTAAGGTGGCGTAAGACCTGGTGTTGACAGTGGTAGTCTTGCCATCGCCTGAGCTCAATACCACATCGAAAGAGCCGCCAGGTGGACCGCGCGCGTTCAAAGAGACACCAGTGTAAGCAGTAGCATTCAAGGTAGCTCCATCGACCATGGTATCAGTGTAGAAGAACGAGTCTGCGCTCGAGGGCAGCAACTGCATTCTGCCTAGCTCGGAAAGCTTCGCGAACGTCATCGAATTGTTGTAGTCGGTCTGGCCAAAGATGTTGTTGATACCAGTGATCCACCGATCAACATTCTGGAATGACTCGATGGCAAGGCCTGGGGTACGGTCCTCTCCTGGTGCTGTTACACATCGCTTCTGGATCTTGAGATTGTCGATGTAGATGGGTGTCTGTGCTGGCGAGATGTTTCCGATGCGTATTCCGCGGACGTGCTTCATCTCTTGTCCCTTGAAGTCGGCTAGTGGTATGGTGACAGTATGGTTCGAGCCATCGGCAGGGGCGTATCTGGTAACGTCCAAGTATGTTGCACTTGGCTGCTCGAAGTTGCATCCAGTGTCGTACGAAACGAGCTGCACGTAGAAAGTGCTTCCTAGAGGAGCGACCATGTCGAAGTACAAATGGGTGTAGACGGTGGCGTCGAAACAGAAACGTGAGATCTCCGTGTAGTACGAGTTGACGCCGCTGTTAGTGGTCGCAGTGAGCTGCAAGGTACCATCGACGTTGTTTGACGAAAGTCCAGTCGCAGCCGTCTGCAAGAGGAGTAGATTGACGTTGTTGCTGCCAAAGTAGAGTTCGAGGAAGTCGTCAATCATCACGTCCCATGCTATGCACTCTGTATCTCCAATCGGCTTTGGCGTGAAGTCAGGGCATGTAGAGGCGGTTGCGTTGCTGGCCCCGACAGCGAAGTTGAGGGTGTAAAGTCCCTTCGCCGTGTTTCGCAGTACGACCGCGTTCGTGGTCTTGTCGTAGGAGGGTTGCTGGCAGACCGAGAGAGAGCCTGAGGCAGACTGTATAGCGTAGTTTCGTGGGACCTGCAGGGTGAGTCCCTCGGTGCGGCCGTCCAAGCGGACTGTCATCACCGCAGATGAGTTGTCCGCTGCTGTGATGTCTACAATCGCGCGATCCCGGTTGGTCCACCAGTTTGCCATCCCTGTCTGGTTGAAGAAGACTGCATAAGGACGTACCCTATCATGGAGCGCGCGCTGAATCTGGATCTTATCGAACAGGGCGTCTGAAGGATGGATCAAGATGTTGTAGTGTCCGCCATACCGTGCCATCTTCTCAATGTACTTGATCTGATTCGCAAAGTCTGAGCCTGGAAAGTCGGCACTACTCATGTTGCCGTCACCATCAGACCACTGGAGCGGAAACTCGTAGTAAGGAAGCTCCTGAAACGACTCGCGGTTGTGTGTAACCTGGAAAGGAAGGTGGGTCAGGTGCGAATTGCCTGCGCATGAAGAGCCACCAATGATGCCGTTGGCGACGCAATGCGTGGCCTGATACTTGCTCCACGCAAGATTACCCGGACGATAGGTGGTCATGTTGTAGCCAGTCTTGAACTCATCGTGAAGTATGTGTCGGATCAACCAAGCACTCACACGCACCTCTCCAGATGCGGAAGCACCTGATGTGTAGAAAGAGAGTCCACTGGTACCTCCCTTGGTGCAGACCTCTCCATTGGTGGGTGTACCGTCAGCATTGGGTCCGCACTGGTGGATAACCGGGTAATAACCGGCATCAGTTCCTTCGATGAACCGTTCCTGAAGCGTGCCGTAGTCGAAGCCCGCGGCATTGGGCGAGTGACTGACAGTGTGGCTACCAAAGTCGATGAATGGGTTTCCATCTGGAGCCGTTCGGAAACCACTGATCTGGTAGATGTAGGGGACGCCATACTGGAAGTATGCCGTCTCGTAGGCATCGGTGATGTATTTGGTATGAAGGTTCAAGTTACCCGCGGCACCTCGGTCTTGTGCAGCAGCCGCAATACCCTGACCGTGTGGGTACGAGACGTACGTGTCGATGTCCCAGGTAGTGGTGAAGGCAAGTCCCTTGTTGTAGGGAACAGACCAGAGGCTCACGAAATGAGGACTGGTGGTGACAATGTTCTTGATGACGCGGGTTCCAATGTCATATCCGGGGTAGTAGTGTCCATCGTACCATGGCGAATATCCACCGGCTTCGGCTTGAGCCTGGATGTACAAGTATCCAAGGTCCATACCGAAGCTGTATACGTACCCACTGGCACCTGACGGCTGGTGCTTGACGATCGCTGCGCTTGTAGCGGATGTATCTGCGCTATCGACACCATCGTTACGGACGAGATATTTGCCGATCGTTTGAGAGCCGTTGATAGGTGTATAGCCAACATTGATCAGACCAGTCTCGGTGTAGTTCTCGAAGAATGGCATGTTGACGTCGTAGTACTCGGTAAAGTCGAATCCTTCAAGAGCTTGGACCGGTGTCTCAGTGTTCGTCAACTGCAGGACGGATCTGTCACCGCTCGTGTCTACGATGGACGCAGAAACACCAGCAAGAGCCTGGAGAGCGGTGGGTACTTGGTTCATGAAGATCAGCTTTCCACCCTTCGCCACGAAGGAGGTCAAGGTCGTGACATCCGCAGAGCTCGGGCTGTAGCTCACGCTGGGAGAGGTGTAGATAAGTAGATTCCGGCATTGTGACGAGATATTGAGCGACTGGATGACCTTGACTTGTAAACCGACTGTTTTGAGAGATAGTGTCAGTGGAAGCCTGAATTGATGTTAATTATTGTATATGCACGTGTCTGGTGGGACGGGATTTACCAATTGGGGTCTGCTTTATAGCTCGGTAGGAAGATGTTCAGCCCAGAGTCCGGTCCAGCTGCATGTCTATCAATGTCAAGTTAGTAAAGAGACACTATACCATGCGTTTGATCTTCTTACCTTGATTGCGATGGTACAGTGGCTGGCTGGCTATCTTCACCCAAATCTGGACTCGCACCCCCAGGCTGCGTGAGCTTGTAAATATCCGGCGAGCTGAACGCCTGACATATCTGCAGTATAGCAAACAACGGCAGAAGAAAGAATGGACGCATACTTGATGCTTCCCTTGGAAAGAGAGGGGTAAAATCCGCAGAAGAACGTAACGAAGAACAGAAAAGTGCAGAACCCGACCTTTTGGTCAAGATCCCAAATCGAGAAACCGACTAGAAGCACGGGAGAAATCGCCTTATCCGAGCCCGAATACCCAAATTGCTAGCCATGCTGGTCTAAGGACGCAAACTTCATCAGGGCGAAATCTGGGAGAAATTCGTCAACCTATCCACTTAGGGTTGTTCTAGCAGGGCACCAACAAGTGACTACGGCACCATGATCGCCGGTACCTGCGCTATTAGCATGCATCTAGGGTAGGAACTCGTGTTCATTGAGTTTGGCGTGGGCCCCGAAGTCCGCACAGACGCTGCATCTCCATAAATAACGAGTTCTTCTTGTAGGCCGAGGCGCCGGTTTCAGATTTGGCAGCGGGAGCAACGATGATGCGTTGAAGCGTCATGGCGAAGAGGCGAGCACGATCGGTTTGGTCGTGATTGAGACATCGTCAATGAAGAAAAGGAGAGGCTTGGGTAGAGAGTATTGACTGCTTGAGTAGCGCTTACTAGCACCGATGCGTACTTACGTCATTTTAGAACCTTCGCGCCCGAAAAAGGAAGCAACAGGCCTGGTTCCTGCTACGTGAGCATACGAACAAATCTTGAGATACGAGGTAGTTGCACTCGCCGCATCGCCACAGTCTAGCTGAAAGTCGAGAAGCTATGTCGAGGGTGAAACGAGGGTACCGCTTCGGCTCAGCCGGCTTCCCGTTTTTCACGGGAGTCCAGGCCCGTGGATACGATCGGATCTTTGGAAGCTGCGCAGAAGACAGTGTCTCGAACGCAATCCGGCGGCACTTTTGCGTGGACACACATCAGTCATGAAGCTTGTTGCTACTGAAGGGTCGCTCGTCGCCCCAGGACTGCATGCCGTTCGGTACCTAGCTACATACATAGCTGGCACCCGACTACCGAAGAAGTCGGCTCCAACATGTCAGACGGCGAACTCAATAACAAGTTACTGCCCCATTAATATACAACCTTTGACTTTTCATGAGGACCATGGCAAGGTGCTGACTGCATCAAACCTCGAAAGGTTATTGTAATCAACCCTGCACGTGACTCTGACCCAATGCCAAGCCGCCAATTGCCCTGCCTCGCGTGCCCGTCGCGTGTGCAACTGCAATGCCACGCAGACCCCACAAGCAATGCAACACCACTACCACCTCACAGTAGCCGATGTCCTCGCTACTACTGCATACACATATTGATTACCTATTCGAGAGATCTTGAAAGATACCTCGTCGCACAGCTACCAAAGTACAGTGTCAAAAACCAAGCCCAATCCAGGACCAGACCGCAGTCTGAACCAAAAGCGCACTCTATCTTTTCTCGTCGCACAGATATGTCTGCAGCGCATGCGTTGGCGCAGCCCGATACTACCTACTACTACTGCGTCTATCCCAGCCGGGATCGAGTCCCTAATGCGCAACCCGATACACTGTAGCCCGTCCGCTCAGGCGCACACCGCGCATCCGGAAGCGACATGCAACCGCCTCAGAAGACCTGATCGAAGCGCTTCGATTGCGAACTTGCAGGCTGCCACAGCCTCCCTACCCCGTCCCCGAAGCATGAGACATGCGCACGCGCATTATACACTGTAGATCAAGGCGATGGGTTACATACAAGTCGTGTGGCTTCGAACACTACGTGGCAGTAGACCTACTAAGCGCACTTCCGGGACTAGACAACGGATCACCATGCTGCTCCGTATCCTACAGACCCTGCATGCTCCAGTTGACGCTGCACTCTGACTGCCTCGCTGATAGTTGAAACCCAAAGAGCCTTCCATTACTAGACTAACGACTACACTAACGCGCCTACGGCTTACTCAACTGCTCCTTCCTAAAAAACTTAAAGAACCCCAACGGAACCACCAACTGCGCCGCCAACCCAATCCAGAACCACGGCTTACTCAACCCTGCCACCACTCCCGCCGAGAAATCCGGAAACACATCTCCAGGCCCATTCGCATTGGGCGCGGTAGCCTTCGCCAGCATCGTAACGACCGTACCGAGAATCTGGGCTAGGACAAGTGACACCGCGATGTGGATGCGAGTGAGAGTCTGCAGGAGCATCATACCAAACCCAACGCCCTGAATAGCGTCGAGCAGACCAAGCCAGAGCCACAGACTGCGACCCGCGAGCGCACCGGCGACGGGACCGCCCGGCATCCAGGGGACCCAGTTGCCGATGCCGGAGACGCCCCAGAGCATTTGGGCCCAGCGGGGTGCGCCGAGGCCGATGGCGAAGATGGGTAGGAACCAGGAGTGGCTACCGCTCAGCTTGGCGAAGAGGAAGAGGAAGGCTGCCCAGATTACAACGAAAAAAGCGAGGACGAGGAGGCCGACTGCCCATTGAGGTGCTGCGTGGGAAGACCAGAGGTACGCCCAGCTGCGTCCGTAGGGTGTGCTCAGGAAATAGTTTTGCAGGATGATCATGACGAAGAACCAGCCTACGAGCTTTCTGCGGAGGAGTGTTTTGTAGAAGGAGGGGATCTTGCCTGGGGACTGGTGGTAGTATGATGGCAGAGACGTGATGAGGAGAGCTCCGATGGTGAACATCAAACCGGCTATTGGAAGCGTGATCATCGCGGCCTTGGGCGAAGAGGTAAGCGCATTGCTTGCGTCGGAATTCGCGAGCGTGCTTCCCCAGTAGAAGAGTGCTGTGATGTATAGTTGTTGTGTTCCCTGGATCATGCACGCTCGGAAGATCCAGGATTTGATGGGCGCGCCACCTGAATGGGTCAGTACGAACAAGAAAGATCGGAAGAGAAGAGCGAGCTTACCTTCATCACCAAAATTCAGCGCGAAAAATATCGAGCCACTAGCCGAAGCAGAAACATACAGCCCAGTCGCAACATTCTGCACCCAGTCTCTCGCCACTCCAAACTCCGCGAACGGCGCAACACCCACGAACAAGAAAGCAGATCCATACACTGCGAAAGGCGCGGAGAGAACAAACTTCGATGGCAGCGTGCGAAACATGACCCACCAGACACACGACATAACGATGAAGATCGCACCCACAACATACAGTTTCTCCGGACCCTGGCCCTGAGGCCCAGTCAGAAGAGTAATCTGATACGAGTTCGCCGCCATAATCTGCCCAAGGGCCAGGAGAATAGAGTATATGGGCCAATCGCCGATTCGCGTTTGCAGCCAGCGCTTCAGCAACGACGGGCGCTGGTAGTTTGCACCGAGAAGGAATTCGTCCACTTCGCCTGAGGGCCGTGGAGAAGCTTCTTCGCTGTCATTCTCGCTTTCTTGCATGGACGGAGACTGGTAGTGCGAGTAACCAGAACTCCGGCTGCCGTTGCTGTGCAGACTCTCGCGGGGCCACGCAGGACGCGGACTGATACCCAGACCCGCTCGGCTGTCTTGAGAACGTGCGCGATCGCCGCGACCCAGTCTCTCTGCGCGCATCCGCTTGAACCATTCCTTCTCACTGTCGACGAGGAATTGCTCGACACAGAGGTCGTTTTCGGATGTCTTGCCGCTGAGGCTGCTGAGCATGGATTCGAATTTGGTGTAGTATACGCCGGTCTTGTCTTCGAATGTCGGATCGACCTTTTGCAGGCTGAAATCTGTTGTGCTGGCGTTCTTGATGGTGCTTAGGTCGAGAGCAGATGATCGGTTGCGTCGGTGGTGCGATGACCGCACGCGCATGGGGAGGCTACTTGGATCGAGGAGGCCACTTGTGGGTGGCGATCTTATCAGCATGTCGTCGGTCTCGTCGTCTGCCAGTGGGCTACGAGATCTGCCGCGTCCCCGAAAACTTGTGTCGATAGGCGGCGAATCTAGTCCGTACGCACCGGCAGTGTTGCCTTCGAGAGCTGCTACGGCGAGCCGGCGCTCAGACTCACGGTAGTCAGCTTCTGCTTGCTCGCGGCTGATGAACATTTCCTGGTCGTGCAGAGACCCCTGGCTCGACGTTATCGCGCCTTCTGGGTCATACTCATGGATGTCTGGTGTTCTTGACGGCGAGCGCCGCTTGTGCACCTGTGTGATGGCATCACCAGAGGGATTCATCCTTGTTTCGTGCCCCGGTCCAGAACGGACACCGAGCGAGAGACCGCGACGAAGTGTTGTGGAGTAGTTTTCAGGGTCATGCACTTCGGTGTCGTTCTCAACAGGCGTTTCTTCGTAATTCGATAGCCTGTCAGTACTGACAGCGCGAGACTGAGGAGGAAAGAAGCTTTCATCAGGGAACTGCAGCGAGGTCTGCGAAGCCGCAGCCCGTGATCGTGGACGGAAGATGCCCTTGGATGCCGAGTCTTTCTTCTCGTTGTGGATCTTGATAGCAGTCTGCTGGAGGGTGTTGAGATCCTCCACCCACTTTGCGACCGGAAAGCGTTGTTTTGCGGATCTTGCTCTCATGATCGCCCTTGTCTCGGTCTTGGACTCCAGGGCGTCTTCGATGGCAGACTTGAACTGGTGCAGCATGTGTTTGGTGGTTGTTGATTCGACCGTAAACCACCATCCAGGCATCTGGCCAAGACCGCCGACGCGAGCACCCACACCAAGCGCTCCTTTCCTACCGAACTCGACAGCGACTAGACCGAAGGGCTCATCGCGGGAAGGGATCAGGGCGAACTCAGCGCCCGTGAAGATGAAAGGCGGAAGTGCAGTGAACTCGGGTTTGGAGAACACGCGCCTGGGGTACTTCTCCATCATCTTTCCGAGCTTGAGAGCTGCGAACTTTCCGTAGAGGTCGATGACGGGACCTATGCAGATGAGCTGCACATTGGAGTGCTTCTCGAGAACGGCAGGGAAGACATCGGCGATAAGATCGACACCCTTCTGGTTACTCCACCGCCCAACAAACACGAAAAGCTCAGCCTTAGGATCCTCCTCCAAACCAGCCCACTGCTGAGCCTGAATCCTCAAATCCCCACGACTAGCTTCGTACGCCGGATCAACAACGATATTCTCGTTCTCCTTCTCCGGTTCCCAAGGAGCGGTGTCACTCGGATCAGGATTCGGTAGTCTGCCAACTTCCTTCAGACCCCAGAAGATAGGGTAGCGAGCGTAGGAACGTTTGCCATACTTGTTTGAGACACCGACGGCGCCAAAACCACGTTGATGGATGCGGAGGTAGCTTGCGCCAGCGTGCAAAAGGTTGAAGACTTCGCCGAATTGGACGTACTTTTCGACGACTGAAGGCTCGAGATTGTATACGCGGCAGACTTCGTCGCGCTCCTTTGGTGTGCGCATGGGCCACAATCCCTGGAACTCTGCGTTATGTAGGGAGAGCGCACAAGGTATCGTTCGTCCCTTGGAGAGCAAATACAACGGTGCTGCAGCGCCATGGTAATCGTTGATGTGGTACAGATCGATAGGAAACCTCTCGATGGTCAGAGCGATGCAGGCGTTCCAAGCGCTGTAATACACAGCCGAGTCCAGATCATCCATACGGGGTGGATAGGGCTCGGTCTTGGTCTGCTGTCGAAAGATTGGCGCATCTAACAACACGTATGTGATGTTGTTGAGCTTGTGATACTGGACCTGGATCTCGTACTCAGTATCGAGAATGGTCACCGTCATGGGCTCCGCTGGTTCATCGATAGGATAGTCCACCCCACCGACGCAAGGAACGACCCAGATCAGGTCTTGATGAGGCAGATTTTTCCCCATGAGCTGTGCCATGACACCCAATCCACCGATCTTGATCTTGATAGCCCAGTCCTCGATATCGTATTCCATGGTGGCAATGAGAATCATTGGCCTTTTCTTACTGGCGCCAAACTTACCGATAGCCGCAGCCGGCATAGGAGACGAGTCTCGTGACTTTGGAAAGCCTAGACGCGGAGTAGATCGTTTCAGCTCGACGACATCATCAGACTGGATACTTTCGAACTTATGACCACGACGCCAAAAGGCCAGAGATGCGAAGAAAGCGAGACCCTGCGCACTCACGCCCGTCTGGTTGAACTTGACGCCGTAGAAGGCCCCCTTGTAGATCCAGATACTGACTGCAGCTGTCAACACGGGTAGAGACCAGAGAAGAGCGAACATGATTAGTTGTATGAAGCGATTGCCTGTGTAGACAAGCTTGTATGCCAGGGTCGCATCGTCGATCTCAACGCGATACGCTAGGTATGGGCGAGGTGGCAGGACAGACATGTTCAGCACGTTCTTCGCGAGAGAGTCCGGGGGCAGTCGGTCCAGAACACCATCGTTGTCAACGTCGCCAAAGACGAAGCCCGCGTCGGGTTTACCGCCAGGATTCATGCCCCAGACGTTGACTTGGGCCACCGAAGGCCATTCGGTCATGATGTGTAGCTTCCACTTCCCGTCTTTGCCAAGGTCGAATGAGCTGTCGATACCAGCATCGAATCCAAATTGGTTGTACGGCCCGTGAGCAAAGAGATGGGGAAAGCGTCTTGGTTGGCCCTTGTAGTTCGTGTCCGTGTGCTGGATGTGATCGCTACTTCCAGTCACGCGGTTCCAGTATTGAAGAATGACGTGCTCGCCCTCCCATCTTTGACGATTGGTACCGGACCAAGGTTGTGTTTGGAGGTCGCTGCTACCGCCTTTATAGTCTTCCCATTGGCTCCAGGTTGATCCCCAGTTCGTAGAATATCGCCATTTGTTAGCGCCTGGGGCGACGTGCGACACGTGTAAGCCCTTGGCGTCCTTCTTGAGTGTGCCGGTAGTGTAGTTTGCGATACGAGGGAAGGCCATGGGGTTGTTCTTAGCTCCGATCCGGATCATGAAGCGATCGTTGGCATTCGTAAAGCGCTCTCCATCCTTGGTAGTGGCGTTCTTGACGGTGACAGTGTGAATGCCGTGAGAGACATCCTTCAGAGTCGCTTTCCAGCTCCATTTGGAGATGGAGCCACCGACAAGATTCGATACTAGCGACGAGATATCAGCACAGTCGACAGTGTCTTCGTCAACTGTTGCAGAGAAGTCATTCTCGGTATCAGATGTAATGACGAGGTCCTTGGTAATCCCATCGCAATCCATCGCTTCGGAGAATTGCAACTCAATGTCAAGTGAATCCCTGTCTCCCGCCCCTTTCGTCGACTCGATTTGGGCATCATGGCCTGGCGAGAACTTCGTGATGACGGGAATAGGATCTAGCCAGTTGGCCTTTGGCACATACGCCCGGAAGTCATACGCCTTCATATCGAGCTCGTCGACGCAACCGTTGAACTCCTCTGAGCCGTCGATGCCTAAGGCGGTAGAGCTGTTCCCGAGGTTGATCTCATCGTACGGAGCGAACAGGTTTTTGACTGTCGTTCCAGCGTCAAATGCGGATATGAATGCCTTATCCTTGTCTTTGCAGTCGAACTTGTAGCTGACATCGCGATCCTCGTTGGAGTAGACGAGCCAGATTTGCGATGATCCAGTCCCTTCGGTCAGGTTTTGTACATCCGGATACTGATTCCTCATGACACTCCACATCCCGAACTCCGATTTTGTTCCATTTGAGCCTGGTAGCTGTACCAAGCGAGTCTGGTTCGAGAGCGATTGTAGAAAGTAACCGTCGTTGAGGACAGGATACTGGGTACGGCGGTGATACATATTCTTGATGATGTTGTGAACAGGATGCGAAGGATCTCGGTGATCTTGGCTAACGGTGTCGTCGTTGCAGCCATCGAGTACCGCTTCGAGTGGCATGTCGTAGTATTGCGAGCTGCCGAGGCGGTAGCAACCGTGGTTTTGCCACCCTTGTGCTGAAGAGATCGGCTGTCGACCGAAGATGTAGTTGGCAGCAGTGCTGTCAAGTATGTAGAAAGCCTGTTCCTCGCCCCAGAGAAGTTTTGGAATACCAGGCATGTGGATCGTTGTGACAAAAAGGCCAAGCAGCATTCTCTCGGTGCCTTGCTTGATGGCGGGCCAACGGAAGACATCCTGATGATGTTAGTACTTATGATAGGAATGGTGCAGAGATGCTGGAGAGAGCTCACCTGGTTCGTGACCCCATACATGTGTCGCGGATCAAATTCCCCACTCTCGGCATTGACGAAGTCGTTAGTGGTGAGAAGTGTATTCCAAGCATTGACAAAGTTGACGGGAACATCGTATCCTGCTTCCAGATTGCCGTCTAATCCAAGAAAGCGGGTAAGCGATCGATATGTGCTGTAATGAAACGCAGCGCCATCCAACGCCTGTTTGCCATGTGCTCGCAGGAAATACTTGTCATCCGAGTTGTTCGTCAGCGTAACGGCTTGCGTGATGTTGTCCGGAACCTGATCAGGTTGCCTTCCGCGCCCAAGGTAGATGGACGCAAAATTGTTACCTCCTGTGATCTCGCCGGGCATGAAGAAGTTGTTCTTCCCATACTTCCGCGCGCATTGTCGGACGAAGTCGCCAAACTCAGCTTGAGCTTCGACCGTGACTTGTGTAGCTTTGTCGAATCGGAAGCCATCGATATCCAGCATCGCTATTGTGATGCACGAAAAGTGTTCGATCTTTTCTCGGACTGAAGGTACCCATTCTCGTAAACGGTCTTGGACGGATGCGAACTTGGATAGCTGGCGCTGCCAGTCGGGAAATACACCGAACGCTTCCGTATCGCCATACTGCGAGAGGTAGATCGTTAGTACAACCACTCTGCTCCTCGCTATCAAGTTGCGTAACATACCTGATCAAACTCGCTGTCATAGCACCCGACAAGCCTGCTAAACGTCTTATCAGAATCCTTCAACACCGGTTGCCCTGACTCGTTCCAGAAGTTGGGGTATGCGCATGTGCCGTTGTAATTGTTCCCGAACGAGAAGTCTAGATACTGGCGGCTCGACTTCCACTGCACTTTGTGTTCTTCCGGACGAAACGGTGCTGTCTCGTTGAGGAAACCCTCGAAGCCAAGAAGGTCACCCATGCTACACACGCGATTAGCTAGGGTGATCGGGTGTCACTTGTGCTACGTACGTCGACATTGTGTGGTCCAGTATCACATACATCCCACGCCTGTGGATGGCGTCGACAGCTGCTCGCCATGCTGCTATATCTCCGTAATGCTTATCGAGAAGCGTCAAGTCTAGCGGCGAGTAGGAGTCTGCCTTCCATGGGTTGTTGATGAAGGGCGAGCCGGCGATATAGATGCCCTGTACGTCTCAGCTCGAAGTTCATGGATCAGTAG
Source organism: Alternaria arbusti (assembly GCF_024043155.1). NCBI lineage: Eukaryota > Fungi > Ascomycota > Dothideomycetes > Pleosporales > Pleosporaceae > Alternaria > Alternaria arbusti. The sequence goes on from NW_026249968.1 coordinate 178,816, forward strand.
ACTTGCTTACCTTGATACCTAGTCCTTGGATATAGTCCAAGCTATCTACCAACCCCGCCAAATCACCTCCATGTCTCAACTGATTACTCTGCGAGTCTTTTTCGTACACCGTCCCGTTGATATCATCATTCGTCGGGTCGCCGTTGACAAATCTATCCAGAAACAGTGTGTAGAATGGGAATCGCCAATTCTTTGGTGATGGGTGGAATGTGTGGTCTTTCCATTCGCCTGAGTAGTCGAGGGGCTCTATAGCTGCTTCATTCTCATTAAGATTGTACCCAACAAATGCTTTGTCGAACCTCAAGCAAGAGACGACGGAAACCAGAACTAGCTGCAAGAGCGTGAAATGCAGCATGTTGAACGAAAACGCTAGGAGAGGAGTTTAGAGACGGATGCAGCCGTAAGCGGCGCCATTCGGAGACCTTTATCTCGATGACCACGAGGGCTTAAGGAACAGCCTTGCGCACATCGGCGAAGGACAGAGCGGTGTTTGACAAACTGCACGCCTCGACTCGCTAACGCCAGCCAGATACCGCAGTAAGTGCAGTTGTTGGAAACCAAAAATAGCGGTCGCGACATATCGTCTGAGTACATCGGTCCCGCTCTTGATCACCGCATGAGACAGAGCTCAGCCATCGGCGTGGCTCTGGCATGTGCATCGTCTCAGATCCTACTGGTCGGTTACCGAACGTTACAGCGGTCTGCTATGGTAAGGCAGTTGCATTGCTGATGATTGCCGTCATCATCTGATGGAAACCTCAGACTAGTTTGCAGTGAGACTCGTCAAGAAGGTGGTGTGATGGGCAAATGTCAGAACGTAAAGCTGCAGAAGGGAAGTGTAACAGATGGCTTAAGGCTGAGATGGCTGCTATCGGTTGGCCGAGAAGTGAGTGAGGTTGCACAAAGATAAGCGGCGTAAGATGCTTATTGGGACGGGGAAAGTCAGACACCGCCGACGTTGCACATGCTGGCTTGTCAGCAACGGCTTAAATTACAGCTGAAGCAGAGAAACCTGGTGTTCTGGCCAGTAGCTGAAAGCTTGCATGAAACCTGCCGCATCCTTTAGCTTGCGACCGTCCTCAGCCGTGGCAACATTCCTCATTCGCGAGTGCGGGCAAACAACTTCCGAGGGATTGAAGGCGGGCGCCGGTGCGACGATGTTGAGGCTGAGAATTGCGCTCTTCGCTCACTAATCGAATTCGAAGATAGAGTCGACGAAAAACAAAGCATGGCACGATGAGGGTATCCTGCCTTGGTACTGCGATGGCGCATAGGAAGTGCCGGTGAGGGGAGCCTAGGATGAGATGAGAGTAGCAACTGGCGGGCAGCCTGCAGCAAGCCATCACAGCTTTCGCAATGAATGCGATACCTATACCCTTTCATTTCTTGCGATAAGAGCGATGATAACACGAGATACTGGATGTGTTTCGGATGTAAGCAGTCGGTGGCCGCTGGTGTTGGAAGGAATTGGTTGCAGTCGGGCCGACTCTCATCGCACTCAACCGCCTCGTCGCTGCCTACTGCTGCCTGGATGATCACCACGCCCGCCTTGGCACAGTATGAGTATATGGTTACCAGCACCACACATGTAGAACTTGATATGATCCCATATAGAACCAAACAATGGCTACAACAGCATCCCCAGAGCTCAGACGTTCAAAGCGCAAACTGGACGAGCAAGCCGCTAACCCAGTTCCCACCCCCAACCATGCATCAGCGCCCAAGAAACGTGCGCGTAAAACCACTACATCAGACATCACACCCATACAACCACGTCCAACCTATGACACCTTACCGCCCTTCCTCGCCCTCCCACGAGAGCTGCGAGATGACATTTACAAGCACGTCCTAGAATCAGACAACACATCAACGCTCAAATCCGGGGCCCGCAACATCGTCACACGCTGCGGCCTCGCAGGAGTAAACAGACAGATCTGCGACGAGTACATCGATGCCGTCCTCTTCCACGCACCCGTCATAACAACCACAGTGCGCAACCACAACTTCGCACCCGTCGTCACGTTTCTAAACCGCCTGTCGCAGGCTCAGCTGAAGAAGCTGAGCAACGATGGACTTGAGGTCGCGGGGGCATACGACAGTCATGCGGTGCCGATGCGCAAGATACGTATTATTCTGTCGTATACCGCTGGTGCGAAGGATAGCCATGCGCAACTGAATCGCTGGCTGGACAGATTCGATAATCCTGATAAACGGGGGTTGGGGATTGAGTTCGAGTACGAGGGTGATGGGACGTGGCACAAGGGAGGGTACAAACAGAGACCTAGGCCACGGGTTGGTGCGAGTAAACGGTGGATAGCAGAAGCGGGAAAGATCAGGACTGGTGGTAGTATTCGAAGACGGAATGCGTTTGTAGTTTATGGGCGGAGGTGCTGAAGGTCAAAGGACTTCTCATATCGGGTTGCGTGGACGCGGTGCTGTGTGAGCTGGAGCGTGAGATGTTGAAGACATCTTTCTCACGTGATCGTATAAAAGGCAACTGCCCGCATCCAGACCGCCTGCATCTAGATCCCCAATCCTATGAGCAAGAGCCGCGAAGACCAAAAGATCCCGGGTAAATGGTAAAGACATCCCACAGCCGGCATGCATATTGGCAGTCGCGAGCCAGCAGTCACGGCAGGCACGGAACATTTTCGCGAGTTGCAATATATTCATACCATCTTGCGCTCCCTCCTCATTGGCCCAAACACAAGAATACTCCCTTCGTTAACCAAAAGATTAATATATGCAGGGCGGGCGAAGAGTCTAGATCGAGGCCCCCGTCCGGCGTAGTCCACGTGCAGTCTTTCTCGCCTGGTGCAGGTGCCGACATATGGGCAAAAAGGAGTGTGTGCATATCGCAGAGGCCCCCTTTTGTGTTGTTTTGCGGCGAAGCGAAAGGGATGTTGTGGCACGGTGCGGCGGGACCCGAAGACCTGTTTCGCGAGGTGAAGGACGATTTAACGCACGTCATCTTGGGGCGCGCCTTCGGATGCTGCGACGATGATTGACATACCCGCGGACTGCGCATATGTGATTGTTGTTATCGCAGATCCAGCACCCACCGAACAGCGTTTCGCAGAATCTAGACTTTGGAGCATTTACATTTACCGCAGCCCGGAGCTAGTGTTGAGTACATATACGAGTATGCAGTCGCCCTTCCAGCTTCTACCATCGACTACTGCACACGCGGTGTGGTCACCGACAGAGTTTGGTGCTAGCGCCTGTCGCGTATAGTCATCGCGAGTTTTGACAGTTTGGTGGCGTGTGTCGCGCCGGTTTTGGGTCGCGTTCACGTTCTGGCTTAGTGCAAGCTAAGGCGAAAGTATGTATAAGTGCTCTGAGTTATCGCTCAACTTGCATCAAGGCTTGGTTGAGGTAACTTGCGGGTAAAGCGGCGCATACACGAGGCTCGTGGCATTTGTGTACTGTAGCACCTAAACTCCGATGTCCCGAGGGGGCCTGTTAGGCGAGATGCCCGCTTGTCGCCGCCCCAGCGCGACATAGATTAATCTCGTGGTTTTCTGCCACGAGGGCGCGCACGCGGGGAACCGGAGTGCATGTCGTACGCACCGGCAATATGTAAATTGATGAGGGACAGTTTGAGAACCTGGGCTAGCGACGTTGCTAGGATGGCTGACTTGGCGGGGTTTAGTAGATTGATGGGCAGAAGTAATTACTGTTTAAGAGCCGGGCTCGTCGATCTGGGCTGGTATCGTGTTGTGCGCTTTGTGTTACTTACTTTTTGGTGCTGTTGTTTGTGTCGATCAAATACCTATCTTTCGGGACTTTTCCATCATTTTTGGGGTTATTCGCTCAATTCTACATCTGGCATCTGCAGGTTGTGCTTGAGACATCATGAAACTCTCAGCTATCATCGCGGTCGTCGCCGCGTCGGTTGCGCTTGCGTCGCCTGCTGCAGTACGTTCTCCCAACCTCTCACATCTTACATCTTCTTTACTCTTCCTGACTAACCACCAAAACAGGTCAGTCTCAATCGATCCGTCAAGGAGATCAGGAATGCAGATGGAACCACCGCAGCGGTCTCTTGCATCGAGTGTCCTTGCGATGGCTTTCTTGGAATATGCAAATGCGTATGTATTGTCGATTGAAGAATGACGATGAGGATGGGGATAAGGCTGATGAAGACAGATTCCGAATGGATGCTGCTGCATTACTTGAGCATGAAGGGAGTTGATGGGGTTGGGTGGGGTTGGGTGTCTTGTGCATTATCGGCGTTGAGGATTACTATATACAACATGGCGGGACTGTTTTACAGGTACAGGAAGTGAGGATGATGGCTGAGCGGAAAAGACCACACGATGGTGGTTGCGAAAAGTCATGAGATGCCACGGGTGACAGCTAGGAAAGAGAGGGATGCTCGCGCATAGTATAGATATCTTCATCCATCAAAAGCACCAACCAGACTCACCTTCCCAATTTCATCTCGACCCTTCTGCTTCAACATTCTTCTCCGCCTCCTCCCTCTCCTCCTCTGGTCTAACCCACCTCCGAAACCCAATCGTCATAATCCCACCAATAGCCACCTGAAACGCCTGAAAAATAATCGCCGGAATCTGCATCTTACTCTGATCCACGGGATCAATATTAATATACATAACGCTCGTAAGCGGGACCACCATCGCCAGCGCCTTAGCCGGACAGCAATAACAACAAGCAATCACATCTTTCTTCGGGAGCCACATAGTGGCAGCGACGAAGCAGATGGCCAGCCAGATGAAGTAGAGCGCAATGGTGATGAAGACGATGAAAATGATGTTGGAGGGTTTGACGGCTGAGAAGGCGCCCGAGGAGAAGGCTTGGTCGAAGGTTTGCCATACCATTGTTAGGAGGGCGATGGAGGAGAGTTTCAGCAACTTCCACTCGAAGAACACCTTTTTTGTGAGCGCGGGGAAGAGGCGTTGGACGATTTGCCCGAGCAGCATGGGCAGGAAGAGGGAGAGGCCGAGTTGCATAAAGACGCGCTGGTAGATGCCCGCGTAGCCTGACCCCCGTTGCAGCACTTTGCTATACCAGGATCCGGTCGAGAGGTACATCTGCAGGATTATCGGTGTGAGGAAGGGACACAGGAACTGCCCGATTACAGATTGCACGACTGTGAGGGCTGCGTTGCCGTGGGCTTGCCGCGTCATGACAACATTACTAGACATGGTTGTGGGCGCGCTGCCGACGAAGAGGAAGCCGATCAAGAGCCATGGATCCATGAAATCGCGGTTCGTGGCACATAGGCTGACGATGGCGAAGGTGGCTGCGGAACAGACGAGGTAGCATTGGAGTTGCACGAAGATGTGCAGTTTCCAGCGCATGTAGTTGGCGAGCATGACCCGGGTGTCTAGGGTACAACCGTTGATGAAGAAGATGACGGATACGGCGAGGTAGGTGATTACGGTTCGTTTTGTGCGTTGCTGGGAGGCGGGGACTTGGACTTGGGAGGAGATGAGGACGACGAAGCCCATGGCGAGGAGGAACCATTGGTCTTTGATGAACCATTTTAGGACTGAGAGGGCTTTTGCGCGTTTGGGTGACTTCTTCTTTACTGTTGACTTGTTCCCTTCTCTTGTGTCGGATGTCTCAGCTTCGGGGGGCTCACTAGTCTTTGGGAAATCGAGAAGTGGTGGTCCCGTGTTAATTGAATCCATATTCGTCGCTTCTGCAACGCGCTCTTCTGATATCGTCCCTTTGTTGCCTTCCATTGAGGACCGGCTGGATGGCGCCGCCGCTGTCCGCATTTCGATCTCGTTATGTTTGTCCATTGAAGCGACCATTCAATGTGTCCCTAGATAATCAGTCACAACACTCAATCTTGCATGCACGCGTCTTGGCCTTGAGATATGTGACTCTTCGGTAATACAACGGGCCTAATCATGTAGCCGATTTAGCGCATGCCGACGCGGGAAGTTTACCCCAATGACGCGCGGGCGGGTGAAGCCGGGATCCTGCCATCATCATGTTCAAGCGACAATCATGCATCGCGAGGCAGTGATGACGGTGAGTCGGTTGTCTATCATCTCAGAAGCTGGAGGGTGAATGATGGCAGACGACGGGCAATGAGGCGGCCCGGTTAGTCAGCTTGAACAAAGGCATCATCCCCGCCATCCACCGCGGCGTAGCACGGCGCATACAGTACAGTATACCACGCCGCCCTTCGCTCCCACAGCATCCCATCCACCCAGGCTTCCAGCCACCCGTCACTCGCTTCCCCGTCTCCCAATGACCGCCCCTCATCCCCCCGATGCCGATGCCGATGACAACGCCAACCGCAAACTCATCTGGGCATCCGTCTACCGCACCCTCCTCCAACACGCCCACCCCGACGCGCGCTTCAACCACGACTACATGTCCTTCACCCCCGACTTCCGGGGCTCGTCTTCCGCAATCGGCCGCCTGACCTCCCTCCCCTGCTACAAATCCGCCGCCACTATCCTCATAACCCCCGACAACAGCCTCGAGCACCTCCGCTGCCGGGCGCTGAAAGACGGGAAAAAGGTGCTCGTCGCTACATACCGACTGCGCAGGGGATTCGTGCTGTTGCATCCTGGCCGGATAGCGGAGAATAAATACGAAATCGCGGCGTGTCTAGACGGCATGGAGAAGTCTGGGATAGGGCGTTCGGTGTCGCTGGCGCAGATGCGCGATGAAGGGCTTAAAGTAGATATGTGTGTGACAGGGGGACTGGTGTTCAACGCGCAGGGCGTGACGATCTGGGAAGGGCATAATCTGTTTGAGATACAATGGGCGATGTTATCGGATCTGGGTGTATTGCACACGCAGACACCTGTTGTGGCGGTTGCGCATGGCTGTCAGGTCGTTGATGAGGCGGAGCTAGGCGTGGAGAAGGTAACAGTATCTCCGACGAGGAAGGGAGAGGTACAGTGTGATTTTGTTGTTACACCGGATAAGTTGTATGAGATTGAGGGTGCGGTTAAGCCTACCCCGGGCGTAGATTTCGACGTGATAGATCCGGAGGGCGTGGAGAATATTCCGCCGTTGCAGGAGTTGAGGGGGATTAGGATGATGGAGGGGATTATGCGGAAGGAGGGGTTTGTGGCTGAGAAGGAAGAGAAGGCTGATGGAGGGCTGAATGAGGAGGAGCAGATGGGGGTTAGTATTGTGGAGAAGCTGATGCAGAGTTATAGGGCGTAGGGGATGGAGATTATGATGATGAACGTACGTGCCAGGTAGGTCGACAGGATACTTGAAGGGAATTATATTAGTAGGCTGTAAGACTGCCTGGAGAAGACGAAGTGAAAGCAACGTATACGCTCCAAGGCGGATGTGAACATCGAACGCCCACGCAACGGAAAAGATGCAAACTGACCACCTCCTCCTCCCGCTATTACAAACCCCATCGTCCATATATACACAACCTACACCCTCTCCTTCCAACACTCCAACCCAGTAACCCTCCCCACCTTCCCCCCATCAACCAAAACCCTCTCCCCACCCATCCTCACAACCACCCCTTCACTGCCCCACCCCAACCTCGCTTTACACACCACATCCGTATCATCCCTCTCTACTGCGCCTCCTTGCAGATCCGTGCCCTTTTCTACCCCAAGTATCTCGATGGCTTGGACGTGCTCTGGCCGTGTGCTGAGATCGAGGGAGACGTCGATGGGTATATGTATTGACCAAGCGTTGTTGGATGTTGATGTGGAGGTCTGTGGGTTTTGGGATGAGCCGAGTGTGTAATGTGAGGGTGAGCCGATGAGGGAGAGGGTTATGAGTGGGAGGGCTTCGGAGTGTTCAGGCGAGGGTAGTGGGGAGGCGGTTGCAAAGGCGATGAGGCCTGCGATCGAGAGAATGGTCTGCATGTTGTGCTGTGTTGGTGCGCGTGTAGTCGCAAGTTGACGTGTCGCTGTAAGCCGGTCTCGCAGTGCGTTCGTTTGAAGCGTTGAGTGATACTCGGTCCGAAGATATCCGTGATATGGTACATAGCACACAGCGTGCGCCGTACCTCGCACTCACTTCTTCATATACAAACCCTCTCAACCACGCCGCAAAGTCTCCACCCCGCACGAAACATACTACCCGTGGCACAGCCGTCCTCCAGCGGTTGCGTAATCTCAATCCACCAAAGGGAAACACCTACGCCACAGCCGCTGTCACCCACACGGCATTCCTTCGGCGGTGCAATGCGGAGAATTGTCTGGCGACGTGATTGGGGCGGCTGCGGGACGTAGCCGCTAGGATTTTCCGGGGGCCTTCGTGTTGGTGAGTGGGCGGGCGCGTCGTGCCCTTGATGCGCCCGAGACTGTGCCGCATTGGCGCAGCTATGTACATATGCGTGATATGCATTCGCATGCATGCATAAGAAAAAAGCAAATTGCTTATTATGGGAAAAGGAGGGCGGACGATGCGAAGAAGCAACCATGGAGGTTGTCGCATGGACTTACTACTCCAAGAAGCGAATGCTTGGGTGTGTTGTGCTATCTAGAGATAAGAAAGTGAGGATGTGCTGCAAAAGCAAAGTTGTGTTCTTGCTGGGCACATGTCAATGCCCTGCCCGGAAAGAAGGGGATATCTCACTCCAGTTCGGCCGTAACAGCAATGCAACAGTGCAGCCCGATCCCCTTCGGAGTGGGTGGACTTGGATTGGAGGGTGATGATGGTCATGTTATGCTTCTTGTGTAGACCATTTGTTCGCGTGTGTATGGATACCTTGTTCTGGTACAGCTTACAAGATCGGCAGTTCATTTGATGATGGGTTGCCGTGTCTTGTTCGGGTTGTGATATTCGCCTCCTGATTTAGCAGCCGTGGCAGCTGCATCAGAAATCGCATTCGGACTAGACGGCGGCTCGGCCTACAACATGTCCGCATGTTGAATGTCGCCAATATTCCAGTATATCGACGACGTTTGTTGCAGTACATCACCTGCCTGCTTCGGTTGTTAGGCCTCTAGCAAACATTCATTGAGTCCCTGGTTCGAAGGCATGTTGTCCGCCATCGTGTACACGGATAACAGGACGTCGGACATAAGCGCGAACTAGACACCAAACCCGCAAGTTCATCCGTTACCAGCAGGTACCGACTCACATTTTAACCAAAGTTTGTTGCCATGACTGAACCTTGCGAGCGTCGTCCAGAAATGTTCAAGATTTTCACTCAACCCAGTCAACCGTAGGATCGTTGCTCCCGACTGCAAGGGTTGCACGAATGCGGCGATGGGGCGGCTCGACGGTGGGTTCAACAGGCCAAGGGTACGAAGAGTTCTTCGTCGCACTCGCAGGGGAACACCGTTTTACTCTCCGAACTCCAATACACGGTCGCCACTTTGGAAGCCGGAGTTTTTCCCCAGGAGTCTGCTCCGCCGGACGCCTAAACCTTCGTTGGGAGACCTTGGTGAGCGTTCCTCGGCAGTTTGAGACGAACTTACCAAACGGGAAGAACGTTGAGCTGAGACCAACTGGCTTCGAGAGGACCGGACGGGCGTGGCATCGGGAGATAAACGGTTGCGGAGTTGTTTCCAGGAATTTGGAAGTGCTGTGCTACCCTGATGCATGCGACGCTCATGTCGCCATTGTTCTGTGGATTCGGGGCCCACATGTGGAATTTTGATCGCTAGGATGGTGCCTGCGAGACTCATCGACCTGCCATCCAGCGTTACCCGCGTTGGCACTCAATCCCGATGCCTGTTTGTCGAAATATTGAAGCAGTTGTCGTCGAACAGGCAATTGACAGGCGTTCGGACGACTAGCCGTTGTTGTATATCAGATCCCAAATCCGGGTTTCAGTCGCGAACTATGGTTGTTCGTGCGACGGACTCTGCATCTAGGGGACGATAGTAGCGTTGGCGATGATGCAAGTGCTGAGCTAGATCCAGGTCCTCCAGTGCCTACAGCAAGTGCCGATGCCCGCAACGACGAGTCAGTCCGCGCACTAGATACTCGTGAAACCCTGCAGACTCAATGTGAGGAAGCCGAGGCACCTGATTAGTCTGGCGACAGTCTTGATTTGTACAGTTGAACTTCGAAAGCCACAGCATCTATTATCGTGGAATGGCTGGCGGTGTCGGCGGACTCTCGCTCTCGCAAACTTGTCAGTGGGGCTCCACGCAGGTTCAGGAACCGCCCGGCTAGCGGTTACAAGTTCCCGTCTTTAGAGGTGCAGAGCACTTCCTCATCGAGAGAATCGGCAGTCAGCGTAGAATAGCTGAAACCAACGGTTAAAGAGATACTGCGCGATGATGCAGCCGATCAGCGGCAGCAAGTGGCAGCTCCGAGGAGTCTGTGAGGTTGAGTGTTGACTCCAGGGCTGTCAGTGGGCGTCAGAGCTAGCTAGGAAGCGGAAGGCACGGAAGACGCAGCCCTTGCGAGATTTTCGGTGACTAATCCCCTTCTCGGCTAGCCTTCACGTGGCCGGTGAACATCGCGAAACTCCTTCGAGCGGGACGCATCTAGGCACCGCCAAAAGCAGGACAGAACAACCACTGCCGTTCCCCAAGCCGCGCTTTTGAGTTTCGCTACTGCGAGCTGCCTTCCAGCCATGGTGGCGTCCCAGCCTATGCGAGGTACAGGTCAGCCATGTGCACGAGGCTGCCCAGCTGCTGCACATGTGTACGCTGATCTCCTGTCCCCTCCGTCATGTCCCTATTTGAGTTCAATGAACAATTTCGTTTGCGGCAGTCAACACTACTGCCGTCAGCTTCTACGCGTCCCCGTGTGCCCTGTCAACGCATGAACGACTTCGCCAAATCCATAGTCCCGTGTCCGAGCTCCGCGGGACAACGACCCTGTTGGTAATGGTCGCACCTTGAAACGGACCAGACCCTGGAACGAGTCCTGGGAGCCCGCCCGCAGACCCACTTCACTCGTGGCGGCACCCATTATGCGGTGTCTTCTATAGTCTCCACCCTGCTTATTCGGTCAAGTGTCTAGCTGCGTAAAAGATCCTGAGCCCCCCATTACCGACCGAACGGTGTGCTCATTCTGGGGCTCCTCCTCGCTGTATGAGTGTCCACTGCTTCGTCAATATACCACACCACAATGGCTATTCCCAACAGAGGCCCCGAGCTGCTCGCAGTCAACATCGCCTTCGTTACCACCGCAGTCCTGGCTTGTGCATTGAGGATATATGTTCGCGTCTGTATGGTCAAGGCATTTGGCCGAGATGACTATTTGATGGTTCTCGCAACTGTAAGTGTAGATTAATACGATAACTGGGTCACGATCTAATTAGGTCCTCAGCTCTTCTTCATTTCGTACACCACATCGTCTTGCATCGGCATACACTATGGAACCGGAAAACATCATCGTGACCTGCCCATCGAGGGTGTCCAAAACGCCAAGCATGCGTGGTACTTTTGCTATCTGTTCTACTCCATATCTATGATATGTTCCAAGCTGTCCATTGGGTTCCTTCTCCTGCGGATTAGTATTCGAAAACTACACACATGGTAAGCTATCGCAAACTGAACTTGTAACAACATTGACTAAGAATATCAGGATCATCTACAGTGCCATGTGCGTCTCGATCATTGCTGGAGGCACTTTCTTCTTCGTCTGTCTCTTCCAATGCTACCCAATCTCGTACATGTGGGACCGCACTTCGCAAGAAGGAAAGTGCGTCGACAACACAGTCATCACCGCTCTCGGCTACGTCTACAGTATTTTCAGTATCATCACCGACTTCACGTTCGCCATCATTCCGGGCTTTTTGGTATGGCACTTGCAGTTGAAGAGGAGGACCAAGGTCGCTTTGATCCCGTTGATCACTATGGGGTGCATCGCAAGTGCTGCGGTCATCGCCCGCATGCCTTTCGTCCACTACTTTAACTCTCCTGACTTCCTCTGTAAGTCTCCCTACCGCTGCTCATTCACTGGGTACTAATGCTGCCAGGGTCCACACTTGACATCGCCATCTGGTCATCGGTCGAACAAGGTCTCGCTATCACTGCCGGTAGCCTTGCAACGCTCCGCCCATTATTCTTCATCGCCATGCACAAGCTCGGTCTCTCTACACGCCCAACTGGAGCCTACCGTCCGTCCGCATACGGCATGTCCGCCCCCTTACCCGGCAATGCCGCTGGAAACTCCAAAGCCGACAAGCTCCGTCCCGACATGTACAAACTCTCCGCCACTGTGCAGACTCGCACTTCCGACGACGAACCTAATGGAACCTTTCCGAATTCGAATAAATGGTACGGCGGAAAGGCACCACCAAACTCGAAGAAAAGTACACGTGTGGACAACTCCGACAACGATAGTCAAAGGAGTTTGAGGATCAAGAGCGCTCGGAGCAGTGCGGAAGAGGACCATTTCCAGAACGGCATCATGGTCTCCAAGTCATTTTACATCACGGATGAAGAGCGGGGATCGGTTTTGTCTGCGCCTTACAGATGATGAGTTTCAGCAATATACCCACTTTCAACATTTTCCATTTGTCATCACGAAGACATGCGATGTGGCTTACATCGCGAAGGAGATCTGCATCATATCGGCAAGCTCCTTTTCGCTTCGGGTCCAGCTGAAACGGAGTACCGTGATCGAAATGATCTCAATGCCGTCTCCAGACGGCGGTGGTGATGGCGTTCACACACTCACAGTCGTAACCCCAGTCGAAATTGTCAACGACACAGACATGTCTAAGCGCCGCGGTCCCACCACCACGGTCCTCACACGTGCGCGCAGAAGCAAACCCAGAGCCGCACTCCACCACGAAAAAAAGCCCATCGTGAACCCGAAAAAGTATGCGAACGACCTGCCTCGGCAATCGCAGTTACCGAGCACTGCGAGAAAAAAGAAGCCAGGTTCGTCTGACTCTCTGGGTTCGTCTGGAAGCACACCGCCCCACAGCGGCTCGAGTCTGGGTCTTACTTGACTCGAATATACCACGGCAGGTACCACGGCAGGGAAGCGACGACACCAACTGCCGCATCACGGCTCACGGCCTTTTATCTCTGTATACCCCCATCCCTGTACATTAGCAAAGAGAAAGAGTGACATGACATTTTGAAATACCCTGTATATACTAGTAATGTAGTTAATAAGAAACGCTGAGAATATCACGCACGTTGCGAAGTCCATTCGCGACACGGGTAGTCTACCGGATGTTGACTACTGTACCTATATGCCATGACGACGGAAAAGACGTCGCGATGCGCTACCCCAAGACTAGCTTTTTTGTCTCGAAACACTAAGCTTCCGCACCTGGCACTTTGGAAAGAAGTAACGAAGTCTGTTGTTACGAAGTCCACAACTGCCGCAGAGCCTCAGACCACCTCGGCAGGGGAGGGGAAGTAAGCTTACATGCAGCGCCATCATTCCTCACTATGACACCGCCCGCCAGACATTCTTCTGACCGCCACTGTCGTCTCACCATCACGCCATGTACCGGCATCACCTTCGCGGTGATGTACCACTTTCCCATCCCATCCCATCCCATCCTCCCTCCGCCACCAACTCCCCCATCGGCATGTCCATGTCTATCACCATCGCAACCAAACAACACTCCGCCGAACACTACCCGACCGGTGACCGTCGCACCACCCCTCTAACAACCGTCTCTCTACACTACAGAAAATCTCCACAAAACAACCCTTCCAAATCACCTAGACTTACGAACGGCGGTTCCTACCGTTCCGTCTCGATTGACCTATCATCTATCACAGTCCCTCAACATTACTACTACCACTACCAGTAGCTTGCCCAGACCCCGAAAGTCCGAAAGCGCGAAGGTCGCGAAAAGAAGGCCCGATTCACAGCGATCATGACTGCTAGTGTACCACCCGCCAGTCTGGCCTCAACGCGGGACCTAGTTTGCCTAGCTCACTAAGATCAGCGTCTGAGGTGCAGCTGGACTAGATGAAAAGGTCCGATGGTGTGGTGTGATGTGATGTTCAGGAGGGTTGGGCATGCACGCAGGGAAGAGGGGTGTTACTGTACCTAGGTAGTGCGTAACCTGCGTGCTGAAAGTTGGTAGTGTATCCAAGGTGGCAAGTGAAACCACAATGACGCCAACGAACTAGATGTACGCAGGGAACTCTGAACGAAAACAGGGTCGATGGGCAGGGAGCCAATCGGCGAGGATTAATCATCTGAACGATCTGTGACATGCCGAAGGCTGAGATGGGGGCATAGAGTTCGGTGGCTGGGTAGCCCGGCCGTTGAGAAGTAGGTTAGTAGGTTAGGTAGGTTAGGGAGTTGATCGTGCATGACGCCGCTAGGAAGTCGGGATAGAGATGAGCGAGTGACATGTGTGGAAGTGACATGTTTACACGGTGCGCTATGCAGGTTTACCCCGTGTTCAAGCGGAGTTGACACCGGTGACGTGCGGCATATGCCATGTAGTGAGTGAGATTCACAGCGTTAACTCTCTCCGTGTTTCCACGAATGGGCATGATTACTCATAAGGACGTGAAAGCCAAGACATCGACACGGCAGGGAAACGAGATGATCTGGGTTAATGTTGGGAAAGAGGGAGGTCTGGAACACGATGCAAGAGCTTGGAATTTGGTGGCTGAGATCTTGGAGTAAATATCGGAATTCATAGCTATTTCGGTTTACACCCGGAACTAAACAATGCGCTCAAGTGCAGCACGAGCAGTCATTGCAGCTCGAGTCGCGGATAGCAGGCGGCGCTGCGCACGTCTTCTGCGGTGTGTACGGCAGCGTCGTAGTAGCAGGCGGGGGAGCATTGAGCGTCGATGCCTTGACCAAAACGGGTATGGCAGCGCCAGTCGAAAGACGGAATTCGCGATGGCCAAGAACTGGAGTTTTGTTAGTACAAAGATGTCGGAACGACATTGAAGAGACGGTGACATACCGCGAAGCAAACTGCCAATCTCACCCGAGTGCGAGGAGATGGAGATGTAAGTGCTATCGTCATTGCTAAGTATATCATCGAGCACAGCTTTTGAGCGAGCATCTTGGTTTGCGCGCGGCTCGGCGAAGAGCTCAGTCCAGTATGGGTCTTCCTCTGCGAAACCTTTTTCGAACTTGAAGCCAGGGAAGTTCTTCTTGATGAACGACTTGCTGTGGCGGCGATCGCATGTATGCGCGCTGATACCTTCACGTAGGAATTCCTTGACAACAGGCACAAAGGGGTTCTTTTTCGGCAGCTTAACGCCTTCGAAAGTGATCTTCGCGGTGTCGAGACAGCGGTACAGGGGGCTAGTGTAGAAAGTCTCTGGCGGAGTGATCTTCTCATCTTTGATGAGATGATTCCAGAACTTGTTCACCACTTTCGCTTGTTCGATACCGTCGATGGTGAGCTGTGCATCTGCCCAGGTAACAGTGCCGTTGCCGTCGAGTTCAGACCAGTAGCAGTTCCACGCCGGGGTGCCGAAGTAGGATTCTGCGGCGTTGTGGAAGCCTTCGCCGTGGCGGCCCATGAAGAAGAGGGCGTAGCGTTCATTGCGTGGTGCCTTCTTGTTTAGGGTGGAGATGTAGTGTGCGAGGCGCTGCCATTGGGTTGAGTGTTTGCGGTCTGGGCAGGAAGAATCGCTGGGGTAGGTTCGGTTGATTAGGCCGAAGTTGCTGGTTAGGAAGTTGAAGGTCGAGGGGTCGGTGGAGGGCTCGTCTTGTTGGAAGATACCGGTTACGACGGTGTAGTTGATGGACTTTGCGTGGTGGTATGCGCTGACTGAGGTCGCGGCGGTCAGAAGACCGTATAGAAGCGATGATGCGAGCATGATGGCTGATTAGGAATACGATTACTGCAGATAGATCCAACGCCTGCTGTTCGGATTAACGACGGTTCCCGGCTTCTCTTTAAGACGTACATGATGTCGGACGTCTTTGCTCCGATTGTACAGCGGCGGACATGGTTGGAGATGTTGATGATGTTCACAGCCAATCATTGATAAACGTGATTCGGCTGCATTGCCGGACGAGGCTTAACGCATGGCGAAGAACGTTGACCTTCCTGTCGCGTCGTTGGCCAAGGACTAGTTATGACGGGGCAATGAAGATCAAAGTGCCGGTGGAGAAAAGGCGTGTTGTATGGCGTGGCCGTGATTGGAAGGGAACATTTGTTCAAGATGTTCACGATGCTGCGAGAGACGCACTTGTGGTCCGTAGACCCGGTTTACGGTGCCGTCCAACTACTTTTGGATCAGATGGAAGAAATGAGTGAAGGACCTCTCGGAATGCTAGACTCTCCAGGAATCAGGATAGGCAACCTGGTGGTGTTGATGACTTGGTCGTGGGTTTACTCATGTTCTCAAACGATGCCCATTCGAGTCTGCAAAACACTGGTGTGAATGACGAGGGAAGCCAATGAGTGAAGTTCAAGTCTGCATGAAATGCGCGCAGGTGCAGGTGGTGTTGGAGTCTCGGGGGAAAGTGAAAGCTCGCCTGGTGCGAATGTACCTGCCAAGGCTATCGGCTGCACCTGCCCTGCAAGTCGTGAGCCGCGGCTCCACAAAAATTCCAGTTGTAGCTGTCGCGAAATGCATTCAACCAACTCCCGCATCATCTTTAGACCCAAGATGTTCGAGAACTTGTGCGCGCTCCCGGTGGAGCACGATATCTTTGTGCAGGCGATCCACCCAGAGGAGCCTATCATAGCCGTAGGCTTGGCGAGCGGCCATGTGCAGACCTACAGGCTGCCCTCGGGCGCAAGCGACGACGACGGTGACGAGACGATAGCTTCCGAGAAGGGCTTCGGTACCATAGACAAGGTCTGGGACACACGGCGACACAAGGGAAGCTGTCGGACACTCGGATACAGCGTCGATGGCACGTCGCTTTACTCGGCAGGCACAGATGGCATGATCAAGGTCGCAGACTGCATGACTGGCCAGGTCACGGCCAAGATCTGTGTACCGCTGGATCCGTGAGTACAACAGACACGAGCAATCACGTGAGCGACACTGACACCGACAGCGCGAATGGCGGCATCGATGCGCCTACCCTCGTCTACGGTCTCTCACCGCAATCCCTCATCCTCACCACCGACTCGGGCTCACTACACATCTACGACATTAGGAACCTCAAGGGCGGCGAGAAAGTCTCCCTAAAGCCCGACAACACACACCGACCCCACGACGACTACGTCTCCTCCCTCACACCTCTACCGCCCACGCAAGCGAGTACCAGCGGCTGGGCCAAGCAATGGGTCACAACGGGAGGAAGCACACTGGCCGTCACGGATCTGCGGAGAGGCGTCATGGTCCGGAGTGAGGACCAGGAAGAAGAGCTGCTCAGTTCGTGCATCGTGACTGGTCTACCAAAGAAGGGCTCAAGCGTAGGCGAGAAGGTCATTGTGGGTGCAGGCGACGGCGTTCTAACACTCTGGGAGCGCGGAGTCTGGGATGACCAAGATGAGCGCATCATCGTCGACCGCTCTAAGGGAGGCGGCGAGAGCCTCGACTCCCTCACTGTCGTACCAGACGGCGTTGGACCTGGCGGAAAGCACATCGCCGTAGGCCTGGGCAACGGAGACATTCGCTTTGCCAAGCTCGGCCCGAATAAGGTTGTCGCAGAGCTCAAGCACGACGAGCTGGCCAAGGAGAGCGTCATTGGTCTGGGTTTCGACGTCACCGGCCGCATGATCAGCAGTGGTGGAAAGACCGTCAAGGTCTGGGGCGAGCAGACCTGGCAGGACGTGGACGAAGACGACGAGGAGACCACTAACGGCAAGCGAGATCACGAAAGCGAGGACAGCGACGATAGCGATAAGGACATGGACGACAGCAGTGAGGACGATGAGCCCAAGCAGAAGCGCAAGAGGAGAAAGAAGGGCAAGGGCGGACAAGCCAAGGGCCATGGCATCACGCAGTTCTTAGGACTGGATTGAAGCGGCAATATGTGGTGACTGGTTGTTCAGCTGAATGCTGACTGTCCTCATCCTGGGAAGCAGCTCGTCGTGAGCATGCAGCGGACGCATAGTTGAAGCAAGGTAGAAACTTCGACTTCATTGGTAGCGCTACAAAGGTACGCGAAGCAGCCATCACATGTCTTAATAGCACTTCATTAACGCCAGCACAGTAATACACAAGAATTACTAATTCTCATACACTTGTTGTCACCAGCTCCTGCCTCTGTCGCAATTGCCCCCACTCCCAGTCGGGTCTAGTCCCAAATGTCGTACCTGCTGAAACTGCCACCTCACTCCCTTTCTCACGCCAGCAACACCACAACACCATGGCTAATCCTCAGAAATCGTACCAGCATATCGAGCATGCCTCGACGTGTCCATGCGCGACGAACGCGCTAGGTGCAGTGCTTCCACCCCAGCTCATACCGCCGATATCGCTCACTAACTCGCCCTGTGACAGATGACTGCAACTGTTTCTTCTCTGCGCTTTCCAAAACATCCATCTTCCACGCTGCTAGCCTTGAAGGGCCAGGCGGCGTAGATGGGCAGCTCGATGAGATCGCTCAAACTCACGTCCAGGATTTCGTGGTGCAGAAGTGGAGCCAGCGTGGCGACCCACCGCATGAACCATCATCACAGCTCTACCAGCCTCTTGGAGAAGGCGAAATCCGCGTCTTGGAGCTGCATCCTGGAGAGCCTGGAAGTCCGCTGCGAGGCACTCTACATATCGTCAGCATCGACTTTTCGCACCCTGCAAGAGAGGAGCAATATACCCAGCCATTTGACAACCCAGCAAACACAAGCAGGAGAACCTTGACCTACACCAGACATACCAATCATGCTGTTTCACTCACTACAGGCAAGCCGGTCTGGTACACTGCACTCAGTTATGTCTGGGGCCCACCCATCTTCGAAGATACCATATCTTTCGAACATGGCCAGTTGAACATCTCCGCAAGTCTGGCGGGAGCTTTGGACCACTTGAGATCGACTGAGCATAGTGTTGTCTTGTGGACAGATCAAATATGCATCAATCAGCCCGACATTGCGGAGAAGGTGCAGCAGATCCCGTTGATGGGCTTGGTCTACACACATGCTACAAACACGCTCATATGGCTCGGTGATGATGGTGAAGAGGACTCGGCACTTGCTTTCGATTTGATGGAGACTGTTTTTGTGCGGTTACAAGGGACGGATGCGCAAGTGACGCCAGCGGATTTTGAGAGGCTGGATTTTCCACCTAGCCTTGGTCGAGCGTGGTGGGCTGTTCGTCAAGTCCTGCGCCGCCCCTGGTTCGGCAGACTGTGGACCATCCAGGAAGCCGTGCTTTCGCGACATCTATTCGTCAAATGCGGCAAGGTTGAGGTGTGCTGGGACGACTTTGCTGCGTGGTGTCATGATCTGGCAGAAACGCATGTGCTCGGCTGGCTGACTGGTAACGCTGAGCTGGATAAGAAGTACAACACGAAAGCAGATGTCAAAGCATTGCCGCCGCATGGTGCTGATGTGGTGAACTCTGTTCAGGCAGAGCGCGTACATGGCCTGACAATCGTTACGAAAGAAGCATTACTAACCATTCTGGTTTCTACACGTTATGCGCAGGCGACAAACCCCAAAGACAAGATTTACGGTGTGCTGGGTATAGCAGATGCCGATATCGTACCCGACTACAATCCCGATGTTCCTGCGAGAGCGGTCTATCACGAGGCCTGTCTGACGGAAGTACCTGATCGCATTTACGAACTGTTAAGCTGTGTCGATCACGAACACCCGCTCCAGCCGTCTTGGGTCCCAGACTGGAGCACCCCACGCGTAACGGACGTATTTGGCTATTCGACAAGATCTTGGGCTGTATACTGCGCGGGTGGTAGGCCCGTCACCGGCGCGCAGCCACCCAAGGCTATCGTGAGCGAAGATAAGCAAGAGATCACACTGAGCGGTAAAGCATTCGACACCATTGCCATCCTAGGCAGTGTCAGTGAGGATCCCTTTCTTGATATCGACAATCCACAACGGGGCAATCGTGATTTAGCATCTTACGCCGAGCTTGTCATGGGCGCTGGTCGAACACACACATACCTTTTACAAGGTAGTTCAACATACGACGCCTTTCTACACACACTACTGGCGGGACGCGATGGCTCTGGCGTTGCGCCACCAGATGCAGACCACAGCGAGGTATTCGGGCTCATCCTAGATGCCACGACAGGCAAGTCCCTATGCCTACCTGGTCAGACTATGAGCCAGCGGCGGCAGAAGGGTCACTTCAATCTCGACAGTCTCAAGACCAGGAAGCCGGCAAAGACCCTGGGAGACTTGCAAACGGCGTACCGGGCCGCGTTGAAGATGCGCCGCTTTGCTGTAACCGAGAAGGGCTACTTTGCATTAGTGCCGAGGGGTGCGCAAGTCGGTGATGAGCTCGCTGTCTTCGATAGGGCATGTGTACCTTTTGTGATCAGGAAGCAGCAAGTCGAAGGAGTTGCCGAGAAATTTGAGCTGCTTGGTGAAGCTTACGTCCATGGTATTATGAAGGGCGAAGTGTTGGCCAAGGAAGACATTGAGCTTCAAGACATCACGCTTGCTTGAGCGCATCCTAGGCGGTCCATCTTCCCGATAATCGACCATCGATCACGATCCGGTCGGCACTTTTCTACTAGCGCCGACATGTCAACCAGGTCACAAGCAAGCCTCTTTATATGGGGCGGCACTCTATCCTCGGGGGGCTTGGCGCCTTCAATTTACGCACGGCTAAGCCATTGGCTAAAGACAACCTCGCTTAGGACTTCTAAGAACATTCGACACACGCTCTACATTGCTTAATATAATCGCGTGGCAACTCCAGCGATACGGCCTTTCTCATCCGGGTTTTGGCTGGTATAGCGTTGCGGTTTCAGGCCTTTGCCGCGGCGGCTCGCGATGCGGTTGGTGGACGCGAAGGAAATGCTCCGCTCATCTGGGGTGCAGGAGGTAGGCTTGTTCGCATCTGGGAATGTGTATGTGATATCACCAAGCATGCAATATATGTAAACCTTGGGTCTGGGTTCAGATCTTGAACGTCAGGGCGAAGACATTGTTTATAAGTACCCCGACTACGGCAACATTGAAACATCAAGCACCTCCATCAGAATCAGCAACAACCATCACAATGAAGCTCTCCGCCCCACTTGTCCTCGCTGCTGCAGCCAGCTCAGCATCCGCCCATACAATCTTCGTCAGCGTCAATGGCGGCGCAGTAGGAGATGGTGTCCGCGTCCCCTCATACGACGGCGTGCGCTCTCCATATCCCCAACCCATAGCTCACCCCAACTAACACATCTCCAGCCCATCAACGATGTCTCCACAAACGACATAGTCTGCAACGGTGGCCCCAACCCCACCGCCAAAACCTCCACCGTCATAACCCTCCAAGCCGGCTCCACCGCCACCCTAACCTGGCGCCACACCCTCACCTCCGGCCCCTCGGACGTAATCGACTCCTCTCACAAAGGCCCCGTAATGGCCTACATGAAGAAAGTCAGCGACGCCAAAACCGACTCCGGCGTCGGCGGCGGCTGGTTCAAGATCGCTGAAGACGCGTTCGACGGCTCGAAATGGGGTGTTGATCGTCTTATCGCCAATAAAGGTGTTCAGACTATTACGATTCCAAAGTGCATTGCGCCTGGGCAGTATCTTTTGAGGGGAGAGTTGATTGCGCTGCACAGCGCGAGTAGCAGTATGGGCGCGCAGTTTTATATGGAGTGTGCGCAGATTAATGTTACGGGGGGTGAGGCGAGTAAGACCCCGGCGACTGTTTCGTTCCCAGGGGCTTACAAGCAAAACGACGCGGGTATCCTTTACAACTTGTACACTGGGAGCAAGACGTACACGAGTCCGGGACCGGCGGTGTTTAAGTGCTAGACGATGAGGCAAGAAGATGTGGTTGTTATTTGGCTATGGATCGGGTTCTGGAATTGATACTAGGCGAAGACTCTGGTATATACCTACAAATATCTGTTATCATGCACTATGGTTTCCTGCTCTGCACGCATCACATTTGTGATAAGACGATAGCTAGGCCGTCGATGGTCGATGCGGCGTCATTCATTATTGTTCACGTCCAGCCTTTTCAGTTCCGCGGTGAGTACATGGCCTACTCTGCTCCCCATCCGATTTGGTCGGTGGCTTTCTGGCGTCTCGAATGGGTGGGCGGTAGCGGGCCATGCGATGGATGAACAAGCACTCGGCCGTGTGACCGCGATGAAGTTCTATGGATTCGGAAAGCCTTTACTCCAACCTCTCAATCGCTTTTATTCTGAAGAAAGAGGGTCTGAAGCGTACTGGTTGTTGGTGTTCCTGGGCCGGAAGCCTGAGCTTGACATCGTTTCATCGGTAGGTTAGCCGATCCGTGGACGGAGCGGTGCACGCTACGGGGACCGTAAGAAGAACGCTCATTCAATATCATTTTAGATCTTCATTGTGGATCTTACTGCGCCTTGTTGATGCTATGGAGTGGAACAAACTGCATAGGAGAGGAAGTGGTCATATAAGAAGAATAGCTCCTTTGTTGCGAAGGATAGCGGCAGTACAAAGTTCAGGTATCATTGTGATAGGTGTGGAGACTTGAAACATTTCGAAAGAGATTGGAAGGAGCAAGGCATCTTAGGAGTCCGCGTGGTGGCGAAGGTCAGGGTTTTCTAATCGATATCAAACTCAGCATTCATGTACAATGACACATAGCCTCTCATGCTGAAGAACACGCCACTACTCTTCTACGCCACTCGCCTGATCATGTACAAGTAGGAAGACGATGTTTAACTTAGCGCGACGGCGAAGTTTCCCACTCTACCACTGTAGTCCTCATGATGTCTTTGCCATCCTTGCCTGCTGGATCCGAAATGCACTGCTTTTCACTATCCGCATCGCTATCGGCTTTCCAACATGGGTTTCGGACATTACGTGGATATGTGCCGTCGCTGCCATGGGGTTGTAGCTCTATGCCATCGTGACTTCCGACATAGCCGTGCGAACGTAGTTGTGGGAGCGATGACAATCTCGGCGTTTCTGGTACATAAGCTCCCTCGGAACGCTCTGTATCAAAATAGGGTATAAAGCGACCCTTTGATTTGAGAAATTAGCCATAATCACGTGCAGGGGTAATTGTTGTAGCTCACCAAGATCCATTTGATAGTCGGCCCGCAAGCAGCGATCACACCAAGATTACCCTCAAGACTTGTAAGTGCGTTCCTCACGTTGTAAGGGTCCTCGGAGGCGCCTTTAGGCAAGTTGAAGACGAGGATAAAGCGATGTAGTCGATAGCAGCCGATTGCCGTAACTGCAAGTGGGAGGGAGAGAAATACAATGACTTCTAATTTGACCTTCGAAGGCATACGGATATCGTAGAGTATCCATGCCGGAATCAATGCCACAAGAACATCCGTGGCAATAGTGACGGCGATCACACCGAAGATGTATTGTGCGTTGTTATGGCAATGACCAGGAACTTCCGTCTGCCAGTACTTGTGGATAGGCTGGCATCGAAAGATGTGTGCAAGAAAGGCGGCGAAAACGAAGGCTATATTCACGGCAATCAGAGTCCATATGCTCGCGATAATGAGTCGATTCGTTGAGCGTAGCTTTAGCAACGTGATCAGGAACGAGATTTTGACGAGACCAAGGATTTGGTTGTATATCGCGTTGTTAATGTAGCGCCACTGGTAATGTGACTGTTAGCAGATCAATAGCTACCCCAGTGTTTGGGATTATTACACTTACGATGCGCACTTGTTCGTGATTGATAGCCCCTTTGGGGATGTCCTCTGCATGGTAGCCAGTATAAGAGACTACAACCACTACGAAATGTCAGTCAAAGAAATCAGTGATCCGGATCAGCACCTGCATTTCCATAATGCTCCAGTCAGTACTAGCAAGAAACACTCAGCAACAATAAGAAGTACGTCCTCTAAAGTAAGCTGTCAGCCTTTACTTCACTAGACTCGTGCGGGATTGTACCATACCGATAGCTAATTGGCGCTCCTTGATTTTCTTCCATGTTCTAATGGCCACGATAGTGGCAGACACTACAAAAGGGAAGACTATAAGGAAGATGTTCAATGATTGAAGCCCAGTTCCCGCCATGGTGTTATGGTGATCAAAAAGAGATCATGGAAAGTATAACAGGAGGCATGTTCATTCCGTCAACGTAAGATACAGATTACATTACTTTTCACATGAATTTGAATTCGGCGCAAATCACACTCTTGGGCTTCACACCTGTGATCGAGTTCACGACGCCGCAATCCTTCGAAGACCGCATGCATCAGCAGTTATCCCATTGAGCCTGTGTGGCGTCCCTGATTCGAGCAACTCGCCTGCGAAGGTGGTCTTCCGAATTCCCCGAGCCGCGGACGGCCAAAGAGTCCGTCCCTTCAACCCTTGTACTTAGAAGGATGATGTCCATGCGTATCAACAACGCGATCAGCAGGTCAAATTGCTCATCTGAACTTTCATACCGCAAGTGCAGATATTGAGCACTCCACTTCTTATCATCCGGTATCTCTCTTCCTCCTTGAATGGCTGGATGTTGCATATATGAATACGCTGGTGATGCCGGACCTCTGTGGCGAATCTCGGTAAGAAAGTTGCTAAAGAGTGCTTCATTGAGCCACCTGCTTGGTAGTCATACACGACGTTGTTTCCGCCAATAGACCAACATGGTAGGATTTCGGGATATGATAAATCTGTGGACGAGCGGGGTGTGCAGTCGAGGGTCTTTTGCCAAGCGCTTGGCAGCGTCGGTTGAGAAGTAAGGGCGGCTGTTAAGAGCAGGTGCGACAGGTTGCCCAGGTGACCGTGCCAACCTTGCCGACCCTGCCGCTAGGCTCTTGCGCCCGCCACCCGCAGCACCCGCCGCCCATGTCGATGGCGGCCACCCGCGACTCCATATGTAGTCCATCTCATTTTTGTGTTACTCTACACATACCCTTCTATCACGCGTACCGCTGGTTGCTAACTAGCTTTGATAGTAATGTCGAGATTTACATTGCCATGGAGATCTTTGAGATTATCCGGCAGGATCTGCGTAGCGACAGAAATTTGTGCAATAAGCACTGCGCCGCCGTCTTGCATGTGAACACGCCAGAGACGCATCTATACCTCCTACGCTAAGCCACCTATGCTGCTTTCAAACGGATGGATTTGCCCGCAGACCTGCATGCACAGCTTGCACAAGTAGCACAGTCGGCATTTTGCAGCGGCTTGCAGTTGTTATGCTGCCTGCTACTCGTTGCTGCTGGTGTAGCTTGTAACTGCCGCGAGGTCATTCCATGCCTCTGCGATTTTCAGCATAGGCAGAGCCACACCTACTCGTTTCAGACCAGTGCCACTTCCTATTTACAGGCCCATCGACTTGGCCCGACTTCTGTATGCAGTCCCTGCGTATCCGATCTGCATCCCTTCGCTGCTATATCCCCGTTTGACACTCACTGGCTCGTCGCGCAGTCTGTGGCAACATCTAGAGCGCTCAGACATGAATCATGTACATGGAGCGCGCGAGAAATGTTGCAAGACCGTTTATCGAACGGCTAAAGAAACAAGATAAAATAAGAAGGCATTCTGCGTTGCTCTCTTTTTACATCCACCTCGTATCCACCCCGTAGCTTTCACGATGGCGTCTATGCATCGGGTAGCCACGTGCTTTCTCCTGCTCATTTCCCCGGCGGCTATCCTTGGCCAATCCTCTTCTCTTCCAGATGTTGAACCTGCAGCTGCCTTTGTCCCAGCCGCTTCCCCAGCAGGGGCACCACTTCAGGAAGCTGAAAGACTACAATTGACTGACGCAGTCATCGAACGTCTCACAACCGAGAAGGGGGTTTCGGAGTATGTCGAGTACTTCGCATTTGACGACAGCACCGCTGCGAGTGATGTGCGTGTACGACGTGCAGCCTCAGCATCTTGCAAGACGTTTCCTGGTGACTCGGAGTGGCCCCAGGAATTCGTCTGGGAGGTCTTCAACGCGCTTTTAGGTGGAGCGCTGATTCCGACCAAACCCATCGCTGCTCCGTGCTACGATACGCAATGGGGCAAGAAAGACAGTGCAAAATGCACGGATATCACCAACAACTTCACAAACCCGCTGTTCCATGAGGCGGATCCGACGTCAAGTATGGAATGACTTCTATAAGCGTATGTAAACCGTTTGCTGATATCGTTTGTCTAGACATGTGGCCCATATTTCAGGGTAGGACATGTATGCCAAAGAACAACACTGACGGCAAGTCATGTAGTCTTGGTGGATATCCTGAGTATGCAGTCAAAGTCACCAACGTAGCGCAGATTCAGCTTGCCATCAACTTCGCAAGGGCGACCAATCTTCGCCTAGTTATCAAAAACACCGGTCATTGCTACCTAGGAAAGTCTACCGGTGCCGGAGCGCTGAGCTTATGGATGCATAACATGGAGCAAATCGACTTTTTCCCTAACTACGAGGGGCCAGGCTATACTGGACCGGCGTTGAAGCTTGGCGCTGGAGTTAGAGTCAGGCAGGTATACGAAGCTGCGGACAAGCATGGTGTCACTGTTCTTGGTGCCATATCCTGGGTAAGCGTTCCTTGGCCTATCGTTCTATCACAAACAACTCACATTCACTAGAGCGTCGGATATGCTGGTGGTATGATCACGGGCGGAGGCCAAAATCCTCTTGCTGGTGTTTACGGCATGTCAGCCGATCATGTTGTCGCATTCCAGATTGTGACCGCCGCCGGCCGTTTCATCACAGTATCGGAGACTTCGAACCCTGACTTATTCTGGGCACTCCGTGGTGGTGGTGGCGGGACCTTTGGCGTCGTAGTGTCGGTTATCATCCGGGCACATCCCAAGATTAACGTCGTTACTGCTGGCTGGCAAATCGACGCTTCAAACAACAGCCTTGAAGACTTCTGGAAGGGCACCAAGAAGTTCTTTGACGTCTTCCTCGACTGGGCAGAGTCAGGCATGTACAGCTTCTTTATCATGGGAAATGAGCCCAAGCCGTTCCTCACTATGCGGTTCCTTTTTGCAGCAAATCATACAGCGGAAACGTATGATAAGACCGTCAAACCTTTCTTCAACTACCTCGAAGAGAACAATATCACGCTTACGACCCCTCATAAGCGAGTGGCTCATAATACCTTCTACTCTGCCTATCAGGCAACTTGGGGTGCTAACTCATTCCCGATTGGCTTGGACAACACCATGGCAGCAAATCGCATCGTTCCTCGGCGTAACTTCCAAGAGAAGTACAACCAAACCTTTGCCCTTATCAAGCAACATGTTTCTTCTGGCAAACATCTTCTTGGCTACCACAAGACGCCCAAGGAGTACGCAAACACCAACAATGCTGCCAACCCAGCGTGGCGCGAATGTGCCTTATTCTTGATCACTTCTTCGAACAAGAAAATGGATCACTCTACACCAGAAGCTCTCGCTCTTGTGAACAAAGACCTCCAAGAGAATATCCTTCAGCCCTGGCGCGATATAACGCCTGTTTCAGAAGGCGGCGGTGTTTATCTGAATGAAGCCACCGTTGGGGAGCCGGACTGGCAAGACTCGTTCTACGGTGGGTATTACCCGAGATTGAGCGAGATTAAGCAGAAGTGGGACCCATCTGATCTCTTTTACGCAACAACTGCTGTTGGAAGTGAGAGATGGGTAGTCCGAGATGGAGAACAAGGTGTTCAAACGCAGAACGGAAGGTTGTGTCGGGCTTAAATAAAATTTTCTAGCCTGATTGTTATAAATGTCGATGTAGGCGGGCTGGAGTAGAGTATCCGGCTTGGCTGTTGGGAAACGACAAGATACTCCGCTTTTTACACCAGCCTAACCCCAGCTAGATGCTGTATATACAGGGGGCGAAGAGAGGAAATCTGTCGCTTGAATATAGTCGAGCGTGGCTAGTAGGAACGCGGTCTAGAGCCTGCCTAAGTACGTTCTAAGTTCGCCGCTATTGTTTAGCATTCTTGCGATACTAGCGATGGCGTGCAGCTTATCTGTTGGCACGGTTAGAGAACGGGTGAGCTATCTGTTCACGGTTGAGTGTGTCAGTCGTCCAAGCGAGGCACAGCTATGAAAGGTACTAAGAACTCTATTGAGAAAGTGGATAGAAGTCGACAAATATCTGTAAGTATAGAAACAGTTACGTATTATAATAATTAGCTATCTACAAATTCAGCACAATGACTAGTGACATTGGTTACGAAGAAGCGGGGTAGATACATTGCGATTGATCTGACAACCTTCGAGTCTTTAAGAACCCTCGTAGTCTGTATCTACACCCAGGTGAATCCCTCCCAAGATTTCGTGTAGCATGGTACTGCATACACGTTGCTGAAGCTTCAAAGGTACATACTTCCTAACACAATGTATACTTATCACGGTGGAATGTTGATATAGAGCAATGCAATAGTACGCGGCTAAGTAACTCTATACAGCAATCTCAATAAAGGTATGTTTCCATGATATGCCTATACTTATACCTTGATAAAGAATTTCCAGACCGGTATGAGTTAATGGATTATGAGCAAGCGGAGTGCCGGCATAAGTGGTACATATGACGTCATCGTTCGCGTTCAGCCTTCCTCATCTTGCGGTACACCTCCGTCGTATTTGCCCTTCTCCTTCAGCTCAGCCATACTCTAATACATGCTCATCCGCGTCAAACTACTGCAAATGGTATTCCACGCAAACACGGCACGCTACACGCACTTCCAGAATCGCTCACCGGTGCGCAGCACGCCAGACATGACATCGAAGGCTTTGTGGCACGGCAAGGCTGAGGTATTGGCTGTCATGCAGGTTTGGCGATTGCCTTGCGTCCTGACCCCTCATTGTTTTTATGCGCCTTCCTCGTACTTCGCGCGTCTTCAGTAGCCCATCATCTTTTGTTTCTGAGCAATTGCGCGAAGCACTCTCCAGTATATGATACTTGCGACTTCTCTCATTCGTGAGAATA
This sequence comes from Alternaria arbusti, assembly GCF_024043155.1. Lineage (NCBI taxonomy): Eukaryota > Fungi > Ascomycota > Dothideomycetes > Pleosporales > Pleosporaceae > Alternaria > Alternaria arbusti. The sequence continues at coordinate 207,558 of NW_026249968.1, forward strand.
AAGCACTCTCTGGATATGACCAATCCTACTGCCAAGCCTAGCAGGTGGGAGAAGTGCAAGCGGGCGGTCAGTAAGCCTTTCCGCCGCCGCGAAGCCCATCTACGCCCCGAAACAGCTACGGACACTCCCCTCGCAGCGCGCCCTAGTCAACCGCGGGTTACCTCAATTCCAGCAGATACGTCAACGTCACTCCCGACATGTAACAACACGCCGGTGATCACCTCCTCGGTTTCTGCTATCCCTCACGGTGTTCCAAATGACGCACTTGCTCCTGTGGGAGGAGCTCACAACACTGGGGATGCTTCTCGTCATGTACACCCGCCTACTTCGGGCGAGGGCGATCCAGTCGTAGGAAGCCACGCGCGACAAGCGTCAGCCTCCGCGCCTCTGACTGAGGACAAGGATAGCCGATCTCAGATACTTCGGGACGCCAGTCGCGCCGACACACAGCAGACATCCGATCTGACTCAAGGCGCAGTAGAGTTTTCAGAACGTGCGTTCAGCCTGGGAGGCATACACACATCAAGAAATGCCACGAAGTGGCATGAAGCACTTACGATGTTCGAAAGGAGCAACAAAACTGAGTACGAGTACCTCGATAGTAGGATCAGACAAACGCAAACGACTCAAGGCGGCGACATCGAGTGGACGCTGCCCAAGCATCTCGAGCATGATCCCAAATCCAACGAGATCGTCCGTCGAGCTAAACGATGGTTACCTACTGTGGCCAGTGTGAGGTCCGTTGTCATGCCAATCGCAGCCCTGGATCCACACAAGATTGCTCCCATTTGCTGTGCGATAGTTTTGGCTATTCCTGAGGTACATTTCGATACTTGCCGACAAAACTGTAGCTAACGTTTTCAGCTTGCGGCCAATGGCCCGAACACAGAATACAGATCAAAAGCACTGGACGCATACTTCGAAGCGGCCAATACTATCAACGACTGGATATCCTTTGAAAAGATATTTGAAGTAGAACGCGAGAACGTAGTATCGAATTTGAAGAATCAGCTCCCCAATGTCTACATCATGGCATTACGGCTCATGTGCCACGTTCATTACGCGCTGGATAAGCTCTCAGATGGATCGAAAGCGGATCGAGTAAAGGCAAAAGGTGAGCAATCATCCCGATAACACGACTGCTAAGATTTACTTCGCTTACAATCACGATCCAGCCGCTGCCATGATAAAAAACGACCCTGCTATGTGGGATGAGAAGATCAAAGAACTTAAGAGGGTAGGGGAGAAACTAAATGGAGAAAAGAAGCGTATGAATGACAAAATCGCCGCTGATGAGAAAGGCGCAGCCGCACTGAAATGGTTCAAAAAGAAGGACGACCCAGAGGATGCACTAAGCAAGATCGAAAAAGAGATAACGTCGGACGGTCGATCCAATCAATACGCGCAGTGGTTTCTCGATTCGAGTCAATACAAGACCTGGTTTGAGGCTCTGCGTCGTCAGGGTGACGATGATGTGCAATTTCAAGCGCCGAGTTCAGCGCGAATACTTTGGATATCTGGCCCTTTTGGCATGGGAAAAACCACTCTCGCGTATGTCATTTGGACATGCATGGGTACTCTGCTGACGTCCACCCAGACATCGAGTCTTGCTCAGCCTGAAAGCACTCGAGAGTATACCGGTTCCAGGAGAGTCTCTGCGCGTGGTCCATTATTTCTGCTCCGCCCGAGGCAGCTTAAGGCCTGATCACGAGACAGTCATACGCTCACTCATTCTGAAGCTCTCTTGGGGACTAGACCGTTCTATTGCCCCGAAAGCTTACCAATTCTACTGCAAATGGACACGGGGACCCGAAGATGAGCCATCTATCGACGACTGGAAAAGTCTACTTGTTGCGCTCATCGCTAAGTCCGATCAACCGACGAAGCTTGTCATCCTTGTGGATGGACTTGACGCGTTCGAAAAAACGGAAGAAGGGCAGTTGTTTCTTGAAAGCACGAAGTCTATTGTAAAAGATCACAGCCACGTGTTTTTCGTCTTTTCATCCCACCAACACGTGCTTGACAGTAGCGAATATGAGGAATCGCTACTCATTGAATACAAAGTTAACCCGGAAGATACAAGGAGAGACCTGGAAGCTTTCGTTGACGCCGCGATCGAAGCTCGGGCTCCCGTCCCCGGCAAGACCATGGACGATAAGATAGGTCCAGTGATTGAGGCGAAGAGAAGGGCCATCCCAGTCTTTTGTACGAACTGCCATTCTGATCTCATCAAACCTCAAAGTACATACTAATCTGGCTGTAGTCCAACCAGGTCAGGAAAAACTCCGTGATACAATGAGACAGCTGCTGCTAGATCGTGCGAATGGCATGTAAGTTGACCGGAAATATCTTCCCAAGCCCTCTGCTGATCGATCGACTCAGGTTTGTGTGGGTCAAGATCTGGCTTCAGATTCTGTTGCCTGAACATAATAGACAACAGATGGTGCTGAGGGTGCAACACGCCAATGAACTTCTTGCAGAATTGCGAGGCTCGAGTAACCACGGAGATTTTACGCAACTTCAGACCGCATACCAACGTCTCTGGGATCGAAATGACTACAAATCCTATTCAAACATCAGGCGAGACCTCTTTCGCTTTGTCCTTTGCTGGAGAGAGCCTTTGTCGGTCGAAGTTCTCACCAAGGCATTGCAAATGGACAGCAAAGAAGAATGGATCAAGGACGAACCCCTTCCTGAGCTGACCATACGGGATCTGTGCGCCGACTTCGTGACTTTTGATCACAGCAACAGGATGAGTTTCGCTCACGACTCTGCGAGAGACTTCGTCACCCGGCTGCTTGACGGAGCGAATAGCGACTTGACTTTGTCTCGTAACCAAGAAATCCATCGTCAGGTGTTAAGATTGATCGCTCAGGTTTTTCAATCGCCCAATCCCCCAGACGAATTTGTCCGTGGGCTCGCGGGGTATTGTTTCAAATTCCTCCCATATCATTGCCAGCATTCTGTTCAAGATGCGCTCATCTACGACGAAGAATGGGAAAATCTTTTTGATCCAATCTCTCCTCTATACCCGCGGATAATTGAATCACTGCCCGACATTGAGTCGTTACGATTAATACAAGAAGAGTACAAATCAGAAGGCGCTTTGGACCCTAATTTGAAACCTCTCGTTGATGCATGGGATCATTCGGGCAAGCTTTGGGGCGGGCTTCCTCTTGACGGACCTCAAGATAACGTAAAGTGGGTGCCTATTGTGCTTGGGTACCCATGGAAAAAGTATGTCTCGGATGGGAGTTTCGACCCTTTGAGAAACGATCGAGGGTGCTGGGACAAACAAGCATTATATCTGGAGCGCAGACTCAATGGCGTTTTGAACAGCCATACCATGAAGGTAGCAGTGGCCAGAGATGATGTCCCCGTTATCTCATTTCTACTCCATGGCAGTTGGTATTTGCAAGGTCCGGAAGGCGTGCTTGATCTCATCGAGCACCTATTTACGCACACCCCGTGTCTTCTTCATACTTCCCCACCGAGACTTGCGACGCTTAAATTATTGGAGCATTTCATCAATCGATGTGCGAAGGACATTGAATATACCGCACGATTGGAACCCGTGCGTAAGAAAATCCAAGTTGCCATGGCGTGTAGGCGTTAAAGGGTCTGTTTGATCGGACGAAGGTTCAAATAAAGCTGTCAAATTTAGACATGCGATCTTCATAGCTAACACTTTACATCAATCCTACAGTTGCCTTATTGTTTTATTATCTAATGTCTATAGATATTAAAGCGCGATACCAACTAATCGCTAGCATCCCGCGATTAGTTCAGGCTAAGTTCATATCAAGTGTTCCTCTTGTTTTTTAGTCTGCACTGGAAATTTTACTTCTTACTAAGGTGCGTGTACATTAAAGACTTCGACTGGATCTCACCTCAGCGGCTGGGCACATACTAGCAGGAGGAGAAAGTGTCTTTCGCCGAATGTTCCGTCATCGATAGGATTCCGGGTAGTTCGCACTTCATTGCGCGAAGTGTTCATTCCTACGTTGATCCTGTGCCATTCACCTGGTCAGGATGCAGCATATCTCGACTATCGGCAGGCCGGCGACTTTCGTTTGATCCACCAGCGCTTGTCACAGTGTGTTTAGGGAAGTAACCAATGCGTGGTTTGTTCCACTATACTGCTGTTACGAGGACGTCCGGCTACGTACAAAGTGCTACTATGTCCAGGACTCCTCCTTCCGTTTGCCTCATATCAGCCTCACAGTCCATCTTTGCCAATCAAAAGCCCGAAAACTACGAATAGACTGCTCTCGATCAGGGAAATCCCCGAACCATAACTCCGCTAGTCCAGCCCGCTGCGCAACCTTCGCTTCCCGATCAACCCAGTTGAGCAGTAGTATGCTCACGAATCCCATTCGATCGTACCATTCAGTTGCTGTTAGGAAGATGCAGAAATCATAAGCGGCCAAATCTTCCGTGATGTGTTGCAAAGAGGCTGCCTTGACTGGGAGCCAATAATCCTGAGCAACATTCCCCCTTTCTTGCTGATAAGACAGGCTCGTGTCGCCGCCCCTGTTGGTTCTGCTCTCAAAAAACCAATACAAATTATGGGGATGGCATTGGAAAAGATCTTTTGACAGCCGACCGAACTCTGTGTACGTCGCACAAGAGCCCTCCACCGTGATGTATGATCCCTCTAAGACAGCACCATAGATATTGCGCTCATCCTGAAGTACTATCTGTCCATCAATCAACAAAAGGTGAAACGGTTCCCGCAAAAAACTTTCTGTCTCATCGATACGCATATGTAGGTTCATCTCTACTCCTGACACTGATTGGCCCACGCCGCCTCTTACACTGGCCCAACTCCAGCTAGGTGCTGTGTATATAGCGGGTGTAGATAGTCGACTTGATAGTCGCCTCCAGGCTAGACTTGATGCTAGATACGCGCTCCATAGGCTGGTCAGGTAGGTCACAAGTTCACCTTTGCTGTTCACAATCTTTGCGACACCCGCGATAGCGTGAAATCTATCAGATGGCACACTAAGGGAACGGGAGGAGTACTCCCTAACGCATTCGTGCCGTATACGGAGCTTATCTAGAGTTGCCACTCTGGGATCAACTCCCGGCTCCTTGTTCGCAATGCTGAAGCCGTGGGATGCAGGGTACGTTTGATCCAAAGCTTCTGTAACAAGAGGTTGGAGTTTTGACTTCTGATATCCAAGTTGAAAGGAGTTTGGGGTATATAGTCCCGAAGCTTCAGGTATAATCCCCACTGCGAATTCCCAGATGATCTGCCGTTTTGTGTAGTGCAAGATGCGAGGTGCCAGCATTCTCTCTTGCGCCGCCCAGCCACGCGTAGCCAATATGGATTCTCGTATCTCCCAGTCTGAGCGAAACAAGTGTTGCTGAAAGCAGTACTTCCTTTTCTTGCCCAGGAACGGCGAGTAAGATGCGTCTCGTACATTCAATATCCCTTTACTGCTATCCTCCGCATCGGTAGCAGAGATCATAAGAGCACTAAGCCCGTAATAGGACGCCATCTTTACTACCTCTTGAGCCCAGTCCTCAGCGTTGTCTTGGATGATACATAGCGCGTCAATCCAGAGGTAGCGAAAGCCTAATTTTCGCGTGATTTCGATAGCGTCCTTGAAGCTCCTTGGTAGCTCTTCGACCTGAATAGCTTCTTGATATTGCGTGATCAGCGATTGTGTGAGAGCAACGAGTGCTCTTTTACCCCAACAGTGGGACAAAATAACGTATTGACCTAATTCGTTGTTGGTCACCCGCAGTCTTGGTGATTCGGAGGGGTCAATTGATATGGCGATGACCCTCTTTGGAAGTGTAACGGAGGTTGGCAAAGAGCATTTCCCATGCATTCTGCACTGGTCTATCCACGAGTCGATCAGACGGAAGCAGCTGTCGTCAAGGGGGTCTGGAGGCATCAAGCGCTTGGAAGCGATATTCAGGAAAGCCTTCCTGTCTAGAAGGATGACATGTCAGCATCTGTGCCAATCGTTTCCTGATGATCTACTACACACCCATCTGTCCTTCTTCGCTGCACGTTTCGAGGAGTAGGTCAGGATATATACACTGTCCAGATCCACCAATTGTCCTCGTGTCCAAACCATGACAAGTCAAAACGACTAGAAGACCACTCAATTCAGATACCCTATCGCTCCAGTAAGTCGAGCTCTGTAGAACTCCTCCAAAGTAGGTGCAGCCACCGCAACCAAGGCGGCCAGGCCCAAGGCTGTGAGATCTGAGCAGCAACTCGTCAAAAAGACCGAGGACCTGTTCCTCACGACGACGAGGGTCTAGATTGAGTTCCGAGCAGACGCTGCACAGTTCTATGCTCGACTTTCGGGTGGTCTTAAACAGTTTTGAAAAGAAACGGACGAGAAGCCTGAATTTCATCATCCTATGATGGTATGCTATGTTGAAAAGAAACGAGGGTATCGGATTTAGGTAGCTAGGGGCCGTTACATGCCATGTCAGCAGTTGCCTAGACCCCGTGACTTTGCGGGGTGACTTCGCAAGCAACCAATGATAACTGACCATCAAACATCGTATTAAGATTATATCTCTAAGATGCAACCACAAAGAAATCAAGATCAGCGTTGAAGAAGTCGCGACGCAACGCAGCGGCGCAAAACATGTGCGCATGGGATTCTTGATTCGATCACAACTTCGAAACTCAAGTGCCGCTGCAGCCAGCGCAGAAATGTTTCCAAAGCACGTGCAAGTTCAACTCCGCTACCAACTCGGTGTCCAGTCAAGCCAGTTCAAGCTCAATCAACGAATCCAAACTATGCGGATGCCGTCGATGCGTGTTGTACTAGGTTTGTTAGGAAGACTAGGTGCCTTAACAATATTACTACAGATTTAAGCAGATATTATTGCAGTTTAGGCTTAGAAGAAGGCAAAGAATGCGTTATTAACATCAAGGGGTGTGAATACTCGGATAGGTTCTAGGGAAACGCTGTCCTTTCTTCAAGATCTAAAAACACATCTCTATCCTCAACTCCCTGTACTCCAAGGCTGTCCAATTGCCTTCCTGAACCCCCCTTCAAACACATCAATCGTCTGATTCATATTCATCCCACTCGCAATCGCCAGCTGCAACATTATCCGCGCTTGAATAGGATGCACAAATCCTGACTTTGCAAACGAAGGTATCCGCGCTGGACTCGACGGCCCATGCGGACTGCGCGTTCCAACAACCACTTGAAGCCCCTTCTCCAGCGCTTCGGCAATCTCTTCTCCGCCATTCGGTACGCCGCCGTTACCTGTGCCGGCAATGACGACACCGTCTGCGCCGTTGGCGTGCGCATCCAGTACCAACTTTCCATCAAACTCGCGGGCCGCGTACAGTATATCCACCTTCGGCAACGTCGGATACGTCGGATACGCACTCACAGTCCCAACATCGAAATAGTACTTCCACAGCGGCTGACTCGGTGTATTGAAGAAAACCGGTAAACTGTTAATGAAGATGCCTAAATCACCACCAGACGTAGGACCAAAAGCATCCGGATTGGTCGAATGCAATTTCGTTACCCAATACCCAGGTATGATACGTGCGTTGAACGCTACCATGAGTCCTCTATCCCGCGACTCCGGACTCGCAGCTAGCATAACTGCGTCGAAGAAATTCGCTTCTCCGTCCCAGGAGAGGTGGGTGAAGGGTCGCATACTGCCTGTCCCGACGATGGGCTTCCCGCAGTTGATCAGTGAGTCCATGAGGAATGCTGTTTCTTCGAGCGAATTCGTGCCGTGCGTGTATACTGCGCCTACGATGTCGCTGTCTGGTGAACATAGCGCGTCGTGTGCGAAGCGCGTCATGTTCATGACTAAAGCGTCGTTTGTGCCGGTGGAGCCATCGTCTTCTGTGGTCCAGTTGGACACGGCGAGTTGCGTGTTGTTGAGCAGGTACGGGTTGCGTGCTATGATATCTTCGCCGGTTTGGCTGAGCTGCCCGTATTGCGTGTCGTCAAGCGCGCCGTAGATGGAGCCGCCGGCTATGGTGCCGCCGGTGAAGAGGACGCTGTGGGCGGTTTAGATGGGGATGTGGATGCTGGGATTTTGCGTTGCACGTACAGGACTTTGGGGAGGCTGCTGTTACCGCCCAGCCATGTTAGACCGAGTCGTTCGCTTGCGGTTGTTGCTTGACGGGGTTGGGAGTGGGAAGCTGTTGGTGCGGTTGTCCCGACCACGCTTAAGGAAGCAGCGAGTGCGAAGTTGAAGAACCGCATAATAATTGACTATCAACCAACAAAAGAGTCAATGTTGAACACCTTGTACTACTTGTACCTTTATACATTCACCCATCCCACTCTTGCCGTCGCCCAACTCCTCCGCTTACATCCGCGGGCATTTTGATCTGACATATCGCCGGTGGCGAGCCGTGTCTTCTCATGTAGCATCACGACATCGTGCATGTAAGTTCCTTGGCCATGTATATATGAGGAAGGTGTGAAGCTTGTGCTGCGAGTAGTCATGGAGTTGTTATCGTTCCTGCGTTATCGTCGAGAGATGAGCGAAGCTAAGATGCGAGGCCCCACGTTTGCCAAGAGCGGGGTTGGCGACAATAGACATCGCGCCTGGATGGAAGCTACGCGCATAGCTTTTCACCATCGCCTCTGGGCTTCACGCTCGAGCTCAATGCGTTTTTTTCGCGAGTGGGTTTGGGTGTGTACATTGGGGGATTGTGTTGTTAGATATATAAGGTGATGAAGATGGTAAGAGAAATGGTGAATGAGATATGATCCTCCATCCCAGGCCGTCAAACTCTTGGTCTAGATCACAACTCTACATCCCTCCCAAGCTCCCCAAAAGCCCCCCTTCCCAGATCACCCTCACTCAGTTCCCATCCTCCTCCCACCACCTACTCCCATCCCAGCCCTTCCCATAACTCTTCCCATTCCTATCCTTCTCCGAGTCATGCTTATGGAAGAACGCAAACTCCTTCCCGATATCACTTAACCCATCACCCGCATCGTTAACCAACATGCCCTTTCCCGGTCTCGCCATGAAATACGCGTACCGGTGGATATCCTGCGAGTTATCCATCCACGGCATGACGTCGTCGAGAAAAGCCCTGATCTCGTCGTCGGTGCCTTCGGCGCGGAACTCGGTGACCCAGATGGGGAGGCCCTTGGCGACTTTGCGCGCGTTGGCGATGTGGTCTTTGAAGTTTTGCGCGGAGTTGGGGAGGGAGTTGTACCTGTGGGGGGTTTGTGAGTGGGTGTGTTGGTGGGGGTGATGGAAGGGGGAGAGTGGAGGGAAGGAGATGAGTGACGTACCAATGGATGTTGATAAAGTCAATGGTACATCCATCACACGCTTCCAGGAACTTGGCCAGCCAGCCCAGACCCGTGGTGTCGGAGGCTGCGGCATTAGTGACAGCGGGTGAACCGAGATACATCGCGCTGTTGAAGTTGGACAGCGGTTCCATGTGTTTCTTCCAGCCAGCAACGGCGGTGGGGACGTCGATGCAAGAGCCGCCTGCGTCAGGACTTTTACTGTAATCAGCACGACCCCGGAGAAGCACACCTAATCTCACCAGAAGCAAAGACTGTACTTACATGCAGTTATCCGGCTCATTAAACCCCATCAACCACGTCGCGAACCCATTATCCTCAAAATTCTTCCTCGCCATCGCCTCGGCATTGTCTTTCCACCTTCCCGTATGATCGTCCCTGAGTGAATGCAGCATGGGGATGAAGCGGAACCAGGCAGGTGAGAGGGCGGATGAGGAGTCCCAATTGAAGCGCCAGGTTACGTGGGTTCCATCGCCTTGGAAGAGCTTGTTGTAGGCGACATCGTTGTAGGCTACGCCGCGGCGTTCGTGGGCGGGGGTTTGGGTGAGGGGGTCGTGTTTGGGCTTGCTGCCTTGGATGTCGGCGGGGGTGCCGTCGGGGAAGGGGATGGCGAGGGCTAGGGCGCTGAAGAGTAGGACGGAGAGGAGGGTGAGGAGTTTCATGGCGGGCTGTTGGGCTGGGTGGATGCGCTGGGAGGGTGTGGAAGAGTGCGCTTGGTATAGTTGATGGGCTTGAATGAGGGTGTAGAATCAATGTTGGGGTAGTGAAGGGATCTTGTGAAGAGATGTAGTGAGAGCGCGTGAAGGAGGGGATGTATAAGTAGCTGGACTGAGTAGTAGTAATATGGATCACGCTCGCTGGCCTAGCGCTGATAACGCCTTCGCAGAGGTAAAGTCGGGAACCTTGACAAACGCTTGAAGTAGAGCTCGGTCACGACCCGGGTGAGTAGTCGAAATGATTGACCTAGAGAAGTCAGGCTTCACTGGCGGGCGGTGCGAAGGCGGTGGATGCAATCAGAAGACTACCAATGCGATCGTTCGGGGTGATTAGGCCAAGACGTGTGGCTTAAAATGTATTTCGTTCGTTTGCTGAAAGTCACGAAATGACAATGTTGAGTGGGAGATGACGGACCGCCATCTCTCCTCCACCTCACTAGCGCTTGAGCAGTCTAGCTCGCTGTCCGCTATTGGCGGCACATGCGGAGTGAAAGGTGTACCCACGGCGTTTGATCAAAGACAGGGTGCGTGCCAAGAATCTTGAGACGTCCAAATATTGGTATACACATGAAGTACATGATACATAGCTCTGCACTGAGCTTACATCTTACCACCAGTAAGCTCTTCAGCCACCTTCTTGATGCGCTCTTTAGCAAGACCGACACCCTCGCCGCCCTTGAGCTTGTTGAGCATATCGCCGACACCCTCTGGTAGCGGTCCATCCCATGGGCTGAGACCGTTCCTGCCGTCTTCTCTTGGGCCCATGACACCCCTGGCGTCCCAAGCAACAGGCTGCTCATCAGACCCGAAGACCTTCTCTATCGCCTCGTCTAATTGTTGTTCGTCCACAATGAACTTTCGCGCATTGGTGTATAGATCGTGTAGGCGGGAGGCGCGAATTTCTTGTATCCGGGCTACTCGGCGCTGGTATGCTCGGCTCCGGGCCTGTGTAATGTCGGGCCGCGGGGGCAGGTTGTCGGTGAGGAAGTCACGGATGCCCTTGGCGACAGATGTCTCAGTTAAGATGTCGACTTCGCGCCGTGGTGCCGTGGCCAATTCCCGCCTTTTCGCACCAATGGCCTGGATCTTCGCCATGTACTCGGCCTCTGATGTGACCTTTCGCTCGTGCAGCGCCTTGACACCCTCCTTCAGGTTCTCTCTCCGCTTCTCCGCCAGCCTCTGCTTGTATAACCGGTAGTCGACATCCCGGCTGTATGGTCCGGGGGCCTTGACTTCTTTGGGCTCCTTGGTACTCCGGTCGAGGAAGATGTCCGACTCCTTTGGGTGCTTATTCCTCGTCTTGAAGACGTCTCTTGGGATGGGGAGGTGGCCCTTTACTGCGGGCTTGGCTGGGTACGTGGGCTGCAGTGGCTTCGGCACGTCGATGTAGTTTGGCGACTGCGGACCGAGGGCGAGAGCGGAAGGTGTGGAGGAGAAGGCACGCGCACACAGACTGCTGCTCCAGCCATTGGTGGCTGCAGAGGATCGGACGGGTATCCTGGGCGGCATGGCGGTGTTCCTGCCTCGTGCACTTGGATGCGGCGATGCGGAGGTGCTGCTGCGGTGTCGTCGCGCCTGCTTCGAAATTGTCGGCGCCAAGCCCCTTGGCCCCACTCTGGCTAGCTCCCGCCTCTCAAAAAAAGTTGCCCATGTCTCGCGAACTCTACTCTTCACTCTTCCCAACCCGCCAACACCACAGGAAGCAGTCGCCATGGGTGTCCAGAAGAAAGAGTACAACCGCAAGGAGCGCGAGGGCAAGACGGGCGATGGCATGGGCAATGTCAAAACCAAGGGCGCTAACTTCTACCGGTACGTCGCGCAATCTTTTTGCGCCAGGGTCTTTATGTACAGGTATACTGACAGTTTTGCAGTGATGCGAAGAAGGTCAAGCTCCTCAAGCGCCTTACAGGTGGCACAGCGGAGCGCAATGCCAAGGGAGACATTACCAAAGCCGCCGTCTACCAGAACCGCGCTGCACCTGTCGCCCGCGTCGAGCCCAACAGGAAGTGGTTTAACAACACGCGAGTGATATCGCAAGATGCCCTCGACAGCTTCCGCTCGGCCGTGGAGGCGCAGTCCTCGGACCCGACCACGTTCCTGATGAAGCGCAACAAGCTCCCCATGAGCTTGATCGAGACACCAGGACAGATCCCAGGCCTCAAACAGCACGCGGCCAAGATCGCCGTCGGCAGCCAGCCTTTCTCAGAGACTTTCGGCCCCAAGGCTCAACGGAAGCGCCCGAAGCTCGACTTCAGCTCCATTGAGGATCTGGCTGGTCGCACAGGAAGCATGCACGAGACCTACGTGGAGCGCCTCGAGAACGCCAAGCTGCTGTCGGGCACGTCTGGCGAGGCAGAGCAGAACGAGTCCTTCGCCGACAACCCCAACGGCGAGCTTACGTCTGCGCGCGAGTTCATTTTCATGAAGGGCACGTCGAAGCGTATCTGGAACGAGCTGTACAAGGTAAGCTTACAAGCATCGCCTCTCGCAAGCCATATCTAACATACTCCAGGTCATTGATTCCTCCGATGTCATTCTCCATGTCCTAGACGCCCGTGACCCTGACGGTACCCGCTGCCGCTCCGTCGAAAAGTACATCCGCACCGAGGCACCTCACAAGCATCTAGTCTTTGTGCTCAACAAGGTCGATCTTGTTCCCTCCAAGGTTGCTGTAAGTTCACACCCCCTCTGTACCCCCTACACCAATCACACCCTCCTTAAGTCAAGGACCTTTTCCTATTCCATGAATACGGTTCTGTTACAAGTTGGGAAGAGCAAAAGTGGCTCGCTGGCCTAAGATCGTCTTGATCGCGGGTCGATTGGTAACCGTCTTGGTTGCCGATCAATAGAGTCACGCGTGATTTGTTTGAGTTGAGGACCGTCTCTGCACTCGCAGCTTCATGGCGGTACTCTTAGTAATATTTCGCACATTCCGTCGTCGACGCATTATATCATGTCAAGTCAATGACCACGCACTGACACTTGACAGGCTGCATGGGTTCGTCATCTCAGCAAAGAGTTCCCGACTCTCGCTTTCCACGCCTCCATCAACAACAGTTTCGGTAAGGGTTCTTTGATCGCCCTTCTCCGCCAGTTCAGCTCTCTCCACAGCGACCGTAAACAGGTCTCCGTGGGTATGGTTGGCTACCCGAACACCGGTAAATCGTCCATCATCAACACTCTGCGAAAGAAGAAGGTGTGCGTCGTTGCGCCTATCGCCGGTGAAACCAAGGTCTGGCAATATATTACCCTGATGAAGCGCATCTACATGATCGACTGTCCTGGTATTGTTCCACCAAACCAGAACGACACCGATACGGATCTGCTGCTTCGCGGTAGTGTACGTGTCGAGAACGTCGAGTACCCAGCACAATACATCGAAGAGGTTCTGAAGCGGGTGCAACCGCGACATCTCCAGCGAACTTATGATATCAAAGACTCAGACTACAAGGGCGATGCTGTCGCTTTTCTGGAAAACCTGTGCCGCAAGAGCGGTCGTCTGCTGAAGGGCGGTGAAGCTGATATTGATGGCGCTGCGAAGATGGTCTTGAACGACTGGATAAGAGGAAAGCTTCCCTGGTTCACTCCACCACCATACAAGGAGGGCGAGGAATCAGCCAGCGGACCCATCAACGTGAAGCGCGAAGGCAAGCTCGGTGAGATGAGCAAGAAGCGGAAGCGAGGCGGTGAGAGTGAGGCCGGTGAGAAGGCTGGTGCAAAACAAGATGAGTCCGACTTCGATAGCGACTTTAGTGGTTTCAGTGACGAAGACGGCCTACAAGTGGATGGCGAGGACGATGATGAGGAAGAGGTATCGGACGACGACGAAGAAGGTGGCACTACACTAGAAGCCGCCGACGTTGACGAAGCAGCCGACGATAATGACAAAAGCGAAGACGATGAGGTGGTGGAGAAAGAGCTCGCTGCTATAACATCGGCGCTTTCCAAAGCGAAGAAGCGGCAAAAGACCACGTAAGGTCAAAAAGATAGTTAGTTTATGATTCAAATGATACCCCGATATTACGACGTCTCAATCATTGACTCACCCATCATCAATTGGCTTCGCTCGTATAATCTTGGGCTTCAAGTCATGCTCCCCTTTATTATTTTGATCGAATCCAGATGACGAGCCAGCGTCAATCCCCGAATCTGCCGCTGCGGAATGCTAGGCAGCATCCGTTTGTACAGGTGGATGTTGCGCCTCGACGTCTTGTTGGTGCGACATGATTACAAACGATTCTATCGCGGTCACACTGGGGTCAGGATAGGCTAGCTGGTGGAGTGGCTGACGCAAGGATAGAAGGATCACCAGCGTGGGCACAACACGGAAAACGTCCAGGATCTGGGGTCTTGGACTGAGGTCATCATGCAGCCCACAGCCTCGCTAGTACGCCTTGCAGGTGCCACCTGCCGTGCTCAGGTGCTGTGCTGATAACAGTTCGGTACAGGTTCGTCCGAACAATGAGGGGCACACGTGTGGTGCGACTGGATTAGCATCCCGACAACTTGTTGCGACAATAAGAACGCAAGGCTGGTGCTCCTTTCCTCCTAATCATTGCGACCCTCGATTTCCCCAGACTTAATCATGGCCGCCGATCCAACCCCAAGCAAAGCTGCTCTCTCCCTGCTCGACAACATCGCTTCCCTCAGCACCGGCTTCAAAAATGGCGAAAGCGGCGCAAGAGAAGGCTTACTAGACGCATGCCGTAGCCTCATCGCAGAAGCCAGCCACCCATCTGAAAACATGCTGGACATACTCTGGGCCCAACCCACCCACCTAACCACGCTCTGGCTTGCCGTCGAAGTAAACCTCTTCCAAGCCATGCACTCTATCCCAGAAACCGGAGCCAGCAGCCACTCCATCGCAAAGAACTGCTCCAAAAACTGCTCCAAAAACGTCGACCCCGTCATCGTCGCACGCATGCTGCGACACCTCGCCGCCATGGGCACAGTCCGCGAGACCGGCTCTGATACTTTCGCCAATACACCCACCTCCCGTGCTTTCGCCGAGCAAGCATACCAAGACTCTATTTTGTTTATCGCGGAGGACTTTCAGCCTGTGCACCACTCCATGAAATCTTATTTCGAAGCCAGGGACTGGAAGTGTCCTGACAGCGGTCTTGATGCGCCGTTCCAGCATACGTATGGTTGTAAGGGGAGTCATTACTTTGAGTACATGCAGCAGCACAATCCTGAGATGGGGAGGCGGTTTGCTAGCATGATGGGGAGCTGGAGTAAGGGGCGGCCGAGGTGGTTTGCGAGTGATTACTATCCGGTGCAGGAGAGGTTGATTGATGGGGCGGAGGAGGGGAAGCCTTTTCTTGTTGATGTTGGGGGTGGGTCTGGACATGATGTTGAGGGGCTGAGGGAGGCGTTTGAAGGGAGGCTACCAGGGGCGCTGGTGTTGCAGGATAGACCTGAGATCGTTGAACTTGCGAAGCTAGGGCTTGGTGCGCAGGCTATGCCACACGACTTTATGACGGAGCAGCCTGTCAAGGGTGCGCGGGCGTACTATCTGCATTCCATCATCCAGGACTGGAACAACGACGTCAACTCCCAGATTCTGAAAGCGATTGTGCCGGCGATGACGAAGGGGTATTCAAAGGTTCTCGTTAACGACTTCGTCGTGCCGGATCAGGGTGCGCATTGGGTGCAGAGTAAGTTCTTCACCGGATGTATTGCTATGGGTCGCTAATGCGTGGTAGCGTGTCTGGACTGGGAGCTTATGGCTAGTCTGGGGGCAAGACACCGGACGGAAGAGGAGCATCGCAGGATGTATGAAGGCGCGGGGTTGAAGGTGATGGGGGTTTGGCGGCATCCGCATAGTCTGGATTCGCTGATTGAACTGGAGCTGGCTTGAGTGGATATTGGAGCTGAAGTATTGGTGCACTTGATAGGCCACCACATCGCGCCCGTATGGAAGCTACGCGCATAGCTTTCCATCATCGCTTCTGGGCTTCACGCCAGAACTCAAGGCGTTTTCGCCAGTGACTTTGGGCGTGTACGTTGTGGCGATTGGAACATCGGAAGCGGTGGTCTTTCAAAGTTAGTCACAGCCTAACAGACCTTGTCTCTAAATACTAGCGGCAGCACATTAAACAGCAGCTTTCTGAAGGCATTCCTTTATGTTCATACATATCACAACCGAGCGTTCAGAGTGTGTAAGCAGATCTCGAGAACGAAATGCGAGTCGAATGTTCTAATTACATGTTGACTAACCTGACCACCGATGACGATAAAGAAAGGACAGCGTTTTTCCGAGAAACTACCCTCACGCTTCGACGTCAATAACGCATTCCTTGCCTTCTTCCGAACCCGAACAGCAAACTCACTCAAATCCACATCGACATCTGTGTAATTCAGGCAGAATTCTGGGTCTCACGTACGATTACTCGCCCGAAGGTCCCGAAACACGCTTTCCACAGTCAAATAAGAAAAGACTAACGGTCACATTCTGTCGTTCCGCCTTTCAAACGACCAAAGCATTTTCCTCTCATTCGATCCACCAGACAAATGGACCTGTGACGCCATTGGCCAAAATTCAAGATCGACAACCTACAGTCTTGACATTCGTCCACGAGGCAGTGCATGCTGTCATGGGTTCCGAAACTACACCGGATCAAGTTGAAGTGGGAGGCGCATCGAAAATGGCGTGTATGTATCATGCAATATCCCAGCGTTCAAGAAATTATCTAACTATCTTACTAGACGGAGCGCTCAATATACTTAGATACGCTAACCCGCCGCCTAAATTGCAAATAAAGCCCGCTAGAGATATAACGACTGCACCAGAGCCCTATGCATTTGCTGCATTCGCTTATTGGCTTAGCGTTAACCCTTTCAAGGAGAGCTATTACTGGGACTGGACCGCCGGATCAGCTCGTCACCGGAGCAACACATCGTGAGAAGGTGGGACTATTTTAGCACTGGAAGCGATGCATCTGCCGTATTGATTCTCTTGAACAATTCGTTTACTTCTCGCAATGCAACTTCACGATGATGCGTCTTTCATGTCCTTGACCTATTCAGTCACTTCTATTTCTTCGTTCCAATGCACCCGCGAGGCATAAGGATAGCTTTATATGAATACAATAAGTCGTTCTAAACCATCACTTCAGCTCTTTTCCAGCATGTGTGCGTCAGATTGGAAATGAACAATTTCGAGTGGTTTGCCGCAAAAGGCGAGATATCATCAATGGTAATCTGTTTAACTGGATAAAAGACATGGGTAGAACGTACTTTCATGGAAGTCATGGTATTACAGTTGTCAATGTCTCACAAAAAGTCTGACCAACGCTCAAACGCTCGATGAGATGACCCCAGGATTCTTGTTTTGGAATAAGAGGTGACATAGGTGACGACTTCCGAGCTGAAGACCTAGGCCGGCTTCCATCCAATGATGAGGTCCAAATGTGCGAACTACAGATGCGAGTCACATATCTACCACCTGATTGGCTGACGAGTCTGGTAGCGCACAAACTGCTCATGATCGCGGGTACCAACATGCGCGTGTACCTTGGTACCACCGGTTGCGAAAATATTTAGCACACGCATATGTATCCATGCAGCTGACAACACTTCCCATTGCAACAGCTTTCTCAGACACCAGCCTAATTGCTAACGTTCAACAATGTCCGACACACGCGATCCCGACATCACCAGGAATGTATGCAAATGGATCACAATCACCGCGCCAGAAAGCATACATTACGCAAGCTCACAGTCCAATCAACTATGGAGTACCGTGATTCTGGCTCTCATTGATCTGAAGAGGTGTGACGGGGTACAAGAGTGTGACTGGAGTCGCGTTCTAGAGCAGCCGTCTGAACTATACCTCTGGATATCCTGGACCCACAAGTCTGCCTACGATGCGCATGTCGTGATGGACAGACATCGCCATCTCCATCAAAAGCCGGGGCTGCTGTCATCCTCGATAGTAAAAACAAAGATCATACAGTATAACAACCCCGGTTGCTACTCTAGAGGCGCCCGGCTAGCTCGATGCTGGCCAAGTGTCACTTTGACGCATTTTCCGGGCAAGCTCACCGAGAAGCAACGCGATCAGATCGAGTCCAGTCCGAGCATGGCGATGTGCACTGGGAGACACAGCCCGTTTATTAATCAACGGAAACTTGGCGGCTTTGTGCTCCTCGAGAGTGATAGTCACGGCGAACTTGTTACGCTGGGGCAGGACACATATGTCATGCTCGATTGTTGGGAGAGTCCTGCCCGTGAAGAAGAAGTGAAAGGCATCGGTAAAACCAGAAAGCACAGGGCGCCGGCCCGTGATCGGTGTGATCGTGCTCAATCACCGCCTCCTCGTTTCGTCGACCAAATGAGGGCACTGGGTTGTAGCACGATCGAGACCAGGCACATGCGCTTCACCCACATGGTTGCCCCTACCGACCCGCACGAAGTAATAGAGTTAGTCGCAGAGGATATGGAGGCGAAATGCTTCGAGTTTGACTGGGTAGAAGGCAGGAAAATGTGGAAGAAGAGAAAGAGAGCTAGATTGTCGCGCATGAGGTATGGGTGCAGGTGTGGTACTCTCACGACGGAAAGTGAAGCAGCTATAAAGAGGCAGATGCTGTTAGCTGAGGACAGGGATGTCGACGCTGAAAGAGGAGACAGGAGGCATGGTCTGCGAGCGAATGCGCAGTTGAAGCTGAGACGGAGGGACTACAAAGGCATGTGCTGAGGCATCTGCCGCTGTAGCGATATCGCTCGCCAACGAGAGGCATGTGTAGCCTCGTTGGTACAACCATTGCACTAGAGTTGCGTTCTTCGTCCACAGTATCAATCGATTTGTGATGATCACGGCATCAAGCTAAGCTCAACCGGGCTTAGATCGTGTTTCACAACGGCGTCAACTTTGGAATCCCCGGGGTCCGACCGGAACAACACGTACTGCCGTTCCCTTCCTCATCTCCCACTCAACACCGCGCATTCGTCACATCGTATCTCCGTCAGGTTGCGCAACAAGAGCTGTGCTAACTTTAGTCCGTCACTGATGCGAGCATTAGCATCGTCTCCTGTTTGCTGCCTCGCCATTGAAGCTACTCACACGTGAGCAGCTACCTGTAGCTGGCTATCGCACGTTCTTCTCTGTCAGATCAGCAGGTATTGCTGCAAAAAATAAATACAACGTCAGTCTATACATCGTCTACCTGTGTTTCGATTCCAGTACGGACATAGTGGAGCATTTGAGTGGCATCGCGCTCAATTGAGGCAGTTTCTAGTGCACTAGACCCAATTGGGCAGCATACATCCAGAGCACCCTGTTGGTGACGGCCTGGCAGTCTGACGAACGTACCCGGCTTCTATACGAATCGATTGCGTGAGGGGCAGGCACGATGCGGGGCATATCGACGTTCCCAACCATTCTCTTTCCTCTTCTCTCTACATCCACAGTCTTTGCTTCAGAACAACAACCCTTCGAATTTGGCGCCATGTCTGCACCCCAATACACGCTTCCTCCGCTACCATATGCCTACGATGTTAGTATAGCCTGAGATGACTTTATTACCCCACGCACAGTATGCTCATAGTTCATAGGCATTGGAACCGCACATCTCCGCCCAGATCATGGAGCTGCATCACAGCAAGCACCATCAAACCTACATTACGAACTTGAACGGTCTTCTCAAGACCCAGGCCGAAGCTGTCTCTACCTCGGACATCACCTCGCAGGTCTCCATACAACAGGGAATCAAGTTCAACGCAGGCGGACACATCAACCACTCCCTCTTCTGGCAGAACCTCGCACCTGCAAGCTCGGATGAGGCCAAGAGCTCCGCTGCTCCTGAGCTGCTCAAGCAGATCAAGGCGACATGGGGTGACGAGGACAAGTTCAAGGAAGCCTTCAACGCCGCTCTGCTCGGCATTCAGGGAAGTGGTTGGGGCTGGCTGATCAAGACCGACATGGGCAAAGAGCAGCGGCTGTCTATTGTGACGACCAAGGATCAAGACCCTGTCGTTGGCAAGGGTGAAGTTCCGATCTTCGGTGTTGATATGGTGAGTTGCTGGCTCTTCGACCCTTGAGGCCACAGGCGACTAATTTGACATGCAGTGGGAGCACGCATACTACCTCCAGTACCAGAACGGCAAAGCTGCATACGTGAAAAACATCTGGAATGTCATCAACTGGAAGACGGCGGAGGAGCGTTACCGAGGATCGCGCGCCGATGCTTTCAGCGTGCTCAAGGCGTCCATGTAAGCGGGCGGAGACCTCATGTAGGGACAGCACGAAACGATGTGAATGATATGATGGTTTTGCGATCGCAACTTGACATACATACATACCTTCACTGAAGAGCACCATGGTGGATCTTAGCGCCCGAGCTTGACCAATCGGGTACTCTTCCGAAACTTGCTCAAAGACACGCATTCACTCTCAAATCTCAAACATTGCAACACATGTCACTGAAACAGTGCGTAGACTACAAAGCCTTTGCATCTCTGCTACCATCGACAATCATTCGCTCGCAATTTCCTACCCCTCGGCGCCGATAGACCTCAGGCTTGACTTCCTACCCTCGTATACTTACACACTGTCCATTCACCCAACCACGCTCTTCCGTCGTCGTTTTTCTACTGTTGAAAGGCCGAATTTATTTCTCTGTATCCGTTAGGTCTCCTTCACCAGAGTCTAGCAATGTGCAACGGCAGCTCAACGCGCGTCAGTCAAGGAGGCTCGATAGCAGTACTGCGACCAACATCCCACCTAGCACGCACACATCCAGAACAAGAGATGGTTCTATTCTTTACCAACCCACTGTCAAAACGCGGCACCAACGTTGAATGCCAAGGGCTCGACGACGTTTTGCAACAGGATAGCCACCGGCTGGTCATACAGTGAGTTCAGTCCGTCACGGTTGCGTCCTTCCAATGAGCTAGCGCAATGCTGACGATGCTATTAGTTGTGACGGTGATCTCTGCTCGTCAAGGCAACAAGGTGCATTGGATGCTTTGTACTCTTTCGAAATAGAGTCACCACAAAGAGGTTTCATGCAATTACCAGAGAAACTGCACCTCGGTGTCGGTGATAAAGGAATTATCGGGAGAAGGATCTCGGTCATGACAGGGTCAACACAGCAACCTTTGACTTTAGCGGAGGGTATTGTAGGATGGAATTGAAAGAGTACCAGTTGTGGACACAGTATCTGGCCAACTGTTTCATGGTGAAGCATCCATCAACGTGAAGCGAGAGCGACGACCAACACACATGACCCTTACGCGCTTCAAGAGAGCCCTGGAACGAATTTATTGTTGTAAAGACAGTATTGTGAGTACGAAACGAGATGAGCAGCGAACGGAAGCGCATGAAGCAGAAATACAAGATGTAGCGAGTGTCAGATAAGGAACGGAACCAAACGTAATGAAAGAGACGACGCAAGAACTCAAGCTTCCATCAATGATGAGCATACCAGCCCTACGCCATGAATGGTCGCAGAACACAACACACGCCGGGCCGCCTGCGGCCATAGGCTGTGACCGAGCATGCTCATAATCCACCAGCCCAACCCCAACTAGTCGTCACATTCAACGTCGCAACCCCCGCCATCGATACAGTTGGGATTATTCTTCTTCTCCGTGCACTTGCATTCCTTCGTGCAAAAAAAGCGAGATGGTCCGCAGCTGTTGATACACACATTCACAGCGCCCTGGCAGCTATCACAAGCTGCTTTGATCTCTTCAGGGGTAAGAGGCGTAGGCGTAGGCGTAGATGCCGCCGTGGATGTTGGCCTTGGAGGACAAGTCGTAATTTCATTGCAAAGCTTACAATGCTTGTCCGAATGTTTTGTGAGACAGTTGCATATGTCGACACAATCGTTATCGAACGGGTCACACTTGTCGAAACATTTACCAAGCTCAACTCGACACATAACACAGTTGTCAACGGCCGTGGCGGTCGGAGCTAGCGTGGGTGATGGCGTTGCTGAAGATTGGAGAGATTGTGTAGCGGACGAACCGTCAGATTCGAGCGATGTAATGGACAGCTGGGTGGAGCTAGCAATGGAATTGTGCCCTGTCCTGGTAGAAGAGGAGTTGCTAGTCGAGAATGAGTCGCTGGTTGCGAAAGGTTGGTCGTTTGTGAAAGAGCTGGCAGTGGTGATGGGTTTGCTAGCGCTGGTAGAAGAAGCTGACCGCATGCCAGATGAGCTGACGTCGTTAGTGAATTTCCCTTGACCAACGCATGACCAACTCACCTCAGAGATGTTGCAGAGATAGATGATAGCGAGCAAAGACCCTCATCTTGTCGTTTTCCGTATCTATCGCGACGCTGTACACACGAAAGATCGCTGTGAACCGGATCACCCCTCGCAAGATTGTACACAACATTGATGTCGGAGTTTGGAGAGGATCTTGGCCAAGCGTGGGAAACGACCCACCCTTTTGCTCCCAAGAAGCCACCATTGGCACCTGCCAACCCTTGGTCCAGGTTAGGCAAGCCATTGTAATACGCGATAAGACCAGACTGTACGAAGTTAGTGTCTGCGTCGTGATAGAGAAGTAGGACATATACCACGATAGCGGCGGCTTGGCTGGTGCCTAGACCTAGCTCGTCACTCACGCCGTTGACGGGAGTCTCGATGTTCTTGCCGGGTGAGTACACATGAACAAGGCCCTCAGAGTCATCTATCATCTCTGGAATGACCCGACCTGCTTCATCGACGCCCCCAACAATGATCATAGTATCCTCGGGCGTGGAAAGTTTGTGCGGTAGGTTCCGATTCACGTCGCTGGTAGTGGGTCGATTGCCTGCGGCGACCACGACAGGAATCTTTTCGTTCCTGCAAAACTGGAGGAATTCCTCGCAAAGTTGTTCCAGTTCCTGCAATTTGTCGGGATAGGGCTCCCAAACGCTGACGCTGATACCTGTGTACAACTTCAGCAAGGTTCATGCATGAAATGAATCATAAATGCGAAGGTTCACTCACCCCATGACATATTGACGACAGACTTCACATCGGAACCACCGGCCTTGCTGACGCCTTTCCTTCTTTTGACATCATTGATGACGTGATTGCTCCGATATAGAACAGAGGATGGGACATGCTTCGTGGTTATTATTGTGGCCGGATCAGGATTAGCATCGTTGTAATGGCTCTGTTTGTACTGTCCCTTGACCTTGAGGAGATGCAAGTCAGCCCTTGGTGACACTCCTGTGTTCACACCGCCAGCGAGGGCTGCCATACTGAGTGAAATCAGCGTTTGAACATCAAATGTTTCCATAAAGCTTACGCTGTGCCATGGCTATTTCCTTCTATTTTTTCCTCAAAGGCACGGCCTGCATCTAAGATAGGCTTCGGTATAGTATGGATGTTTGGGGTAGTGTGCGTTGTGATAGTCCTACCATTCAAGAGAAAGTCCTGAGTTTATTAGCCACAGTCGAGAACATATTGTTCGTACATACAGGTAACAAGGGGTCAAAGCCAGCATCAAGTACATATATGGTGGTTCCTGCTCCACCAGTGTCGTCGGCCAGATAGTCCGGATAGTTGTCTGGCGTAAGAGGATTTTGACCGGGGCGTGGAGGTGGAGCCGAAAGCGCTTTCTTCCACCAAGGAGCGTTCGGAACCGGACTACCTAAGGCCCGTGGTACGACAGTACGAGAGAACGAGTTGTGCAATGTTGGACGGTACTGTGGCGCTAGCTCTGAATCACCGATGGACTGAGTTGTACGGACGGCTCGGAATTCTTCCGCTTGTTGTTCTGACTCCTCATCCGGGGGTCCACCATCGTTGATACCAATCCACTTGATGAAGTCATGAGACTCATAGACTTCTGTTGCTTGTGTCGCATTCATTTTTGCAACGAACATATAACTTCCGATGTAGTCCCATCTGACTAATGAGTTCTCGACCCCGTCAAGTGTGTCGATCAGGGCTTTGAACTTCTCCCAAGGCGTATCGTGCTTGCTAGCGATATGGTACCACTGTACAGAACTGGCGGTGGGTGTCGGCGTCTCACTACTAGATGACGATATCTGGCTCGAAGTAACAGTAGAGCTCGTCCTCTGTGTCGTGGAGGTCAAGTCTGTAGTCGACTGCAGAGAGGTGGTCTGCGCGGTGGAAGTCCCCTTGGTACTCTGCGTCGAGGCTGTTTCGGTAGGCTTGTCTGTCGCACTAGGCTGCGCTGTCTGACTCGGTACTTCGGCGTCTTCCCAAGGAAAGTCCTGAAAGGCCTCCATGGCAGTTTTGCACTGAGCTAAAGTACCACCAGCCTTTACGAACTCGCCCGCGCCTGACATGACTTTGGATTGGACGTCGGATGATAAGTCGCCAAAGTTCTGAGCTAAGTTCTGCGTCGACTTCATCCAGTTCAAAGACTGACGAGCGAGTTGATGGGCACGGGTGAAGGTGTCGAAAGCACCTTTCGTGAGCTCGTTTCCGGGGAACGACTTCTGTATACCGTTCAAGGAGGAAACAAACTTGCCCGTGTCACCAATGGCTCCTTTAAGTGGACCTGAGATAGCACCAGCTGTCCCTCCAGCAAACGCCAGGGCACCTGACGTGACGGCATCCACACCACCGATAGCTCCACCGAGCGCGGATGTCGCACCTTTTGCAATGCCTCCAAGCGCACCGAAAAGGCCACCGACCCCACCACCGCCGTCATTGTCATTGTCGTCCTCATCAGGTGTTGTAGCTTCGGCAGGCTTGGCACTGATACCCCCAGGGAGCGTGGTCTCGCTGCTCAAGTCCGAGGGTAAGGTCACAGTCTGATCTCCGATGATGATCCTGCCGGCAAAGAGCTGTGCAACGGAGCCATCAAGCAGCATTACTTCGATTGAGTCTTCATCCGAGGAGGGAAGACTGTAGCCAATGCCACCAATGACAGCTTCGAGACTAGTACCAGATGGAAGAGACGCAGGGGCAGTAGAAGCTTGCGATGGCTGGTTCGAAGACATGGTCCCAACCTTGCTGGTCTGAGGTTGCTGACTGGCAGTGATGACAACTGTGCTTGGTGCACCGTTGGAAGCCGTGATAGTGGTCGTTACAAGACTCGGGGTGGGCGTGGCAGATGTAAGTGACGGTAGTGCAAAGTTCGACGATGATCGCGCTAGTGTTGAAGAGGTGAAGAGCGAATTCGAGGATTGCGAGCTTTGGAGACTTTGTGAACTTTGAGAAGCGGATGATGGAGCAGCGGACGAGTGAAACGATGATGGCTGAGGACCAATTGATAGAGTTGTAGAAGAGGAATTGGGAGCTATCCCGCCAGTGGTTGGTACGACAGTGGGAAGCTGGCTCGTTGCAGTCAGGCTGATCGTGCTGGCGTATACGACGCTAGAACTGTTCAAGCTAGAGCGACCAAAAGCGCTCGAAGAGTTGGAAGAGGTTGCTATCGATGGGATGACGAGAGAGCTCACAACTACCGGCGCTGTGCCTGGAGACGGGTGAACTCTGGTGGAAGACGTCGTCGATGTGCCAAGAATAGTCGAAAAGGCGGTTCCTAGCGAAGATGTAGGTGCTCCAGAGGGAACGATACCGGTGCTGGAAGGGTTGGAAGCAGGTGGTTGAAGATCCCTTGGTACCAAACGGTCTTCGTCTGCACATTCATTAGTCGTCAGTCATCCAGTAATACATCAGGCCCCACTGACCAAGATCAGGAAGGCCGTAGGGCAAGGATGCGTGAACCCTGCGTAGAATCAATACGAGAGATAGTGCTTGAAGTAGCTTCATCTCCGTCTTCAGGCCGTGAGTGTGATCTATGGGTGCTGGTGATTGTAGTGTGGATTGCAAAGTATAATGTTTCTGAGGATGCGAGAGACACAGATACATTGCCAAACATGGCTCTTATATCTGAGAACTGGACGCATGCTTACCGGTCAACTGCACCCCTTCACCAAGATGAAAGCTCTTCGATCGGGGCCACTGAGGGTTTCCACGTCAGAAGCTGTACAGGTCTCAACCCAAAACCCTCGCCGCCGCCGTTGATTAACAATGGTGAGCCGATCGTAAGGGTTCAATGAGGGCGCTAAGTCAGGACTGCAGCGTTTCTGGGGGTGATGCAACTAGATATGGAGACGGAGGACCGACACCGTCGCGGTTTTGGTCGAAGGTCTCACACAGAAGCTTTTGCCGCGTCTTCGAAGGCGAGATAATCAGCAATATGCGCCAATGTGGATTGAACAATTGTATCAGAATGGGTCGAATATGTGCACTGTCTTCCTTTCCGAGAGTGTTACAAGAGCTCTGCCGCCTCCTTCTTGACGAACCGATGATTCAATTGATGTGATCGTGCGGCGAGGGGGCCATTCGGTGGTTTTTGTCACCACTCGACAGTGTCTCTGTGTTATCAGTGAGTTGCTCAAGCGCCGTGACTCTGCACATGTATATGAGAATCCTTCGGATGCGATATCAGCGTATTAATTGACAAGCCAAAGTGCCGCACGTAACCATGCCACCAGATGAGACCCTGCCTACAGTCGCCGGAAAATGGGGCGAAAGACCTTGAAAACAGGAGATCGCCCCAACTGTGAGTGCTGGCTAGAATCTGGTCGTATCGCTTCAAGAGTGGCACGACTTCAAACCTGCGGCGTCGTTGGGGGCGATGTAACCCGATACAGAGACGCCTAAGCTCTTCACAAAACGGGTAAGCAGAGCCTCGAAAGACACCTGTTCAAGATCGTTGAAGCTGCCCCACTGACCTGTAAACAACAAAGCTGAAGCCCCAAGGCCAGCTAAGGGAAGTATGCCAAAGATGGGGATAGAGCACGTGATTGTATATGCCACACAACAAGACCTAGACTGTAGTCGCCGAATGATGGGGCGAAGGATCTTGAACGTAAAAGAAAGCCCCAACCAGTGCGATGGAAAGGACGATGAGTATGAGAAAGCAGGAAGGCGCGGGAAGGCAGACTGCTGAGCCACACACGTGCATTCGGGCTAGCGCACCGCCGCAATCAATCTGCAGCATCGCACAACATTGTTGTCCTTGGTGCTGCGTGTCTCAGTTCCAGAATGTCGTCGAAATCCTGGAAGTAACTTAGCGATGAGGTGGCGGTGGAGCATGTGAACGGGAATCTGTGCACCCTCGACGATGGCGATGGCATCGGAGGTCGGCAAGTGCATGACGTCGCTGCTGACCTCATCGTGATTGGCTGCAGCCTCAGCCAGCGGGCCCGAACGCTTCAACCCACAATCCATGTGGCCATCTCCGCGTCATCAGCTCTACACGCCTGCTCTACCTCACGGCCAAATCTCGCTCATCCTATCGTCACGGAAATAAAGGTCGGAACCGACTCTTCGATCGCGTCCCGTGACTGACCTGGCAACAAAGGCTCCGATCTTACCGCAGCGCCGCAGCGCCGTGATCCTTCGCACCATGTGAACGCCGAGGGTAGAGCATTTAGGCAAAATGCAAACGACGCGCTAACATCCCGCTGTGGAGTCTCCACACTCATGGGCTGCCAACTCGAAGAGGCGGGGGCTGGCGGCATGGGCGTCCGCGGACCGGCAGATACGCGCTGTTAATTTATGCGACGCGCGGTGGCTGCTCGGTATGCCTCTGGATATGCAAGCTGGACGACAAAGCTTGCTAATCTACCAGAAGTTCGGATCTGAATGGCATTCATCTTGAGCAGGTCATCGCAAGACAAAGGCATCAGGTTGAAAAGGCGGTCGGTCTCGTGCCAGCTCCAACACGTAACGATCTCACAAAACGGTCGATTCAGCCGTGATTGCTCAGCATCTGTGCGCCCAAACGCGTTCTCCCCGCGTCGCCTCCACCCTCCGCGACTCTTGTCAATAGTGCGCCCAGCCGTCAGTGGCTTCTAGCCTGCTTCCTCGCGGGACATTACAAGCAATGGAGCGCCAATGCCAGGACAGCCACCAATGCTTGAATCGCTGCCGCAGCCCGAAATAAGCGTTGGTGCCATGGAGCTTAACCGTCTCTTTATCCGCCATGGGAAAGCTTCGCAGCATCAACCACTCAGCGTGTAGGCCCGTTACCCGAGACAATGGTATGCTGACTTGGGTGGCCGCCCGAGCGAAATGGAAATGCATATGTAGGACTGCATTCCCCATGTCTTCCCTGATCTTGGGATTCAATTGTCAAGGGCTTCGCGAAAAGCTTACTGTCTAACCCTGCACTTTCGTGCTTCGTCCCCTTCTTTGACGATCCTTACTTCGATCTTTCACTCACGAACGCACTCGAATCGTCATCATGGCTCCAGTCGGTGGTGGTGCCGGCGACTTTGAGGTGGCCGCTCTGGCTCGCCGTCAAGCGCTCGCAGGTGCATCGGGACCCATGGCCCTGGTCAAAAACGCCAGAGTGTTTGGTATCGCATGCTTTGCCTGCCTGGGTGGACTGTTGTATGGTTACAACCAGGGTGTCTTCTCTGGTGTTCTGACCATGCCCTCCTTCAAGGAACGTAAGTAACGTCTCACCACTACAATTACAGGCAAGTCACTTACAGATGCTCAGACATGGGCGACTACATCGCGGATCAAGAAACACTTGAATGGAACTCCTCCAAGCAGGGCTGGCTTGTATCCATCCTCGAACTCGGTGCCTGGTTCGGAACAATGTATTCTGGATTCATCGCTGAGATCCTCTCCCGCAAGTACGCCATTCTCGTCAGCGTCGCCGTCTTCATGGTCGGTGTCGTCGTTCAATGCACTGCTTCCGCCGGTCAAGGCCACAATGCTATTCTCGGTGGCCGTTTCGTTACGGGTATGGGTGTCGGAGCCTTGTCCATGATTGTCCCCATGTACAACGCCGAGATCGCACCTCCCGAGGTACGAGGTGCGCTTGTGGGTCTTCAGCAATTGAGCATTACCCTGGGTATCATGATCAGTTTCTGGATCGACTACGGCACCAACTACATCGGTGGCACCGGGAGAGACGGACAGAAGGAAGCTGCTTGGCTTCTCCCTCTCGCTCTGCAACTGGCTCCCGCTGTGCTTCTCGGTGCTGGTATGATCTTCATGCCTTTCTCTCCCCGTTGGCTCGTCCATCACGGCCGAGAAGCAGAGGCGCGCCGTGTTCTCGCCAATCTTCGAAGCCTGCCCCAGGAGCACGAACTCATCGAGCTTGAGTACGCCGAGATCCGCGCACAAAGTCTCTTCGAGAAGAAGTCTCTGGCCGAGCGATTCCCCCATCTCCAGGACATGAGTGCGTTGTCGGTCTTCAAACTGCAATTCGTCGCTATTGGCAGTCTCTTCACCACTAGGGGCATGTTCAAGCGTGTCTTGATCTCCACGCTCACCATGTTTTTTCAACAATGGGTAAGTGACCACGTGCGAGCTACATATAAGATGAGTAGTGACTGATCAACCAACGTTTAGACGGGTATCAATGCCATTCTGTACTATGCTCCAAGCATCTTCCAAGACCTTGGGTTATCAGGCAACTCGATCAATCTCCTCGCCACAGGTGTTGTTGGTATTGTCATGTTCCTCGCAACAAGTATGTTCCCACCGTAAGATACAACTTGACTTCCTCCCGCTAACGAGTTCACAGTCCCTGCAGTCATGTACGTCGACAAACTGGGTCGTAAGCCCGTACTCGTCAGCGGTGCCATCGGCATGGCAGCCTGTCACTTCATAATCGCTGGTATCTCTGCCAGCTACGAGGACAGCTGGGCCAGCCACCAGGGTGCTGGCTGGGCTGCCTGTGTCTTCGTGTGGCTCTTTGTCATCTTCTTCGGCTATTCATGGGGTCCATGTGCCTGGATTGTCATCGCAGAGATCTGGCCCATGTCTAACCGTCCATATGGTATTGCGCTTGGTGCTTCGTCCAACTGGATGAACAACTTCATTGTCGGTCAAGTCACCCCGGATATGCTTACGCATCTTCGTTATGGCACCTACATTTTCTTCGGTATCTTCACCGCTATGGGCGCTGCGTTCATCTTTTTCTTCTTCCCTGAGACCAAGGGTGTTTCTCTCGTAAGTTTCCTCCTTTGATTATCTGCATGCGTGCTGTTTGCTAACGACTATTTCAGGAAGAAATGGACACCCTCTTTGGCTCTGCCGGCACCGCAGAGCGCGAGAAAGAGCGCTGGGCCGAGGTTCACCGCGAAGTCGGACTTACCGACCTCCTCGCGCGCTCTGGTTTGGTGCATGACGACGGCGTCGCCGACTTCCACAAGGGCAGCATGGAGAAGGAGAAGCCAGAGGTTCTGGAGCAGGCATAACTCATGCTTCAGTAGACCTGTTGAAATGAGCAAACCAGTTGGGTGAGGGGCTATCGGGAACAGACGACTTGTATATACTCTTTCGCTTCGCAAATCGTTTTATCCTGCTATATTGGATCGCAAGCCTCAAGGTTAATATTCACCATGAAGTGAAATCTTTTCTCCTCGTAGTTTGCCTCGCGACCTTGGCCTCACCCCCACCACGCCTCGCAACAGTCGTGACCACCGGTTTCTTTGGCACTTCCTTCCTCGCCCCAACACCCCGCTTCCCATTCTCCCGCTCTACTCTCTCCCTCTCCGCTTCCTCGACAGTCTGGTCCTGGATCCTCATAGCCACCTCTTCCCACACACCCGGCACACCCGTCTTCATCGTGTACAACCGCCCTTCTTTAACGTAGAATTTGAACCGTGGCTCACTCATCACTTCCAGCATACGCTTGAAAATGCCCTTCTCCCTCTGTCTCTTAACCCACGCTTCACTCTTCGGCAGCTCGATGTTCGCCAGACGCAGTTTTTTCGGCGGCAAAGCGCGGAGTTCGTGCAGGAAAGCAGTGGTGTGTTTGCGGAAGGGGAAGATTCGCAAAGTCACGAATTCGAGTTTTGTGTTTGCGGTGGCGACGGTGTTCTGACGGAGGCTCCTGGCGAAACGGAGGAGTTCGGGCCGGGAGCGGCGCGCGTAGTTGGCGGTGGTGGGGATTTGGAGGAAGACTTGGTGGACGAAGGGGGCGGTTAGGTAGGCGAGGGTTAGGGTGGGGATGGTGCCGAGGATGCCGACTGGGGGTTGTTAGATGTGGTGTGGGGCTTTTGGGTGTTTGGGTTTTGAGAAGGGGGTGTGGGTGAGGGAATGCAATGCCGCCACCACGTGATGAGTGCTGTTTCGGACCTGCGCCAGATGGGTCGGACAAATCCAAGACTTGGAAGATTTTTGCCCACGGATGATGAAGCCGGATACAGAGCGAATCGATGCGACGAGAGAGGGGCATTGGTTCGGTGGATTTGGCAAGATAAGTGGTGTAGATAAAGAGATTCGGGTCGTGACAGTTCACCAGGCATTAACAAACATCACTTACCGGTTATGGCCTGCATCTTCCGTACTCTCTCATCAGGTTGATTCTCGTTGTTCCACAATGGAGGCACACCGAAGACAAGAGTTGTGCCAAACTGCAATAAGGCCATTGCTTTCCAGAAGGATATCCATGTCGTTCTGGCGTCGCCCGCATCGTAGATCAGCAGTCTTGACGCATACACTGGACATCTTCGTTAACAATGGTTGCTGCTTGTTCGTCGTCCGACTACGGTACAGCTGTTACCTACTCTTCTCATTCTCTTTTCCGACTGGTTCGGGTGCCGACTTGGGCTTCTTTCCCCGTTGTAATGGTAATGTGGGATCTCTGCGTATTGTGGTAAATTTTCGTTGGCAACTCCGGCAGATGTATCCATTGAGGCGTGCTTGAGCGACGGGTCGTGTGCCTCTAAGTGTGGGCGCTGTGCTTCGAAAAGCGGCCACAAAGGCGAGAAGCCGTGGCTGCATACTGTCTGCAGTCAACGGCCGTGAAGAAAATTGCACACGTGTGTGGGGTTTGTCAGGCCTCGATGCGCTGAATCCCGTCACTGCGCGACGGCAAGGTTTGGCCGCTGGTGGTCGTAGCAGCAGGCTTACTCAGCAATGAAGCTGTACGGACGTGTAGGGGCGTGGATGGGCTGCGATGGTGCTTGTTGAGATGTCACGGTGTCACGTGCGATGATCGGCTTGCCGCGGCAACTCTAGCCGAAGCGGGTCAAGCTCGTGTGCGGAGAGATGCCACGGTTCCCTCGACCAGCTGCAAGCGGCCCACTCAACGACCGGCGCCGTCATGCTCCTTTCTCGGTCGTGAGCTATCTTGTGCAGTGTTTTAACTTTGTCGAAGTTCTTCATGTGACCAGTCGCGAGCATGTTGTTCGCATTCGCGCTGCTGTCGCTCGTTTCCTTCTTGTCCCTCGGATACGCCTACCAGGGCCTCAGCGACCACACACTCAAGCACCTGCCGGGACCGGGCGATGACTTCGATATAAAGAAAGGCTCTTTGCTGGCGCCGATTCTGGTCCCCAGAGTCTCTGGAACGGAAGGCAATGTCGCTGTACGCCAACATTTCCTAGACTTCTTCAAGTCGCAATTGCCGGAATGGAGGCTGGAAATGCACAACTCGACGTCGACGACACCGGTGAGCAAGGGCAAGGAAGTGCCTTTTGTGAACATCATTGCGACACGCGATCCGCCGGGTAGCTCCGAGGGGGACGTCTCACGATTGGCTCTCGTGGCCCACTACGACAGCAAGTACACGCCGACTGGCTTCATTGGGGCGACCGACAGCGCGGCCCCATGCGCCATGATCTTGCATATAGCGCGCAGCATCGATGCGGCGCTGACGAAAAAATGGGCGGCGGCCGACCCCGACGACTTTGACGTAGAGCACAAGGGTGTGCAGATACTGTTGCTGGACGGCGAGGAGGCGTTCAAGAGCTGGACCGACAGCGACAGTCTCTATGGCGCGCGGTATGAACCTTTCTCCTCCTTCGACATCAAGTGCTGACACATCTATAGAGCTCTCGCTGAAGACTGGGAGTCGACGTTCCATGTCGCATCGTCGATATACCGCACCCCGCTCGATTCGATCGACCTATTCCTGCTACTTGACCTTCTGGGCTCCAAGGGTCCAAAGGTCCCCTCATACTTCAAGACGACACATTGGGCATATAAGCACATGGCGACTGCTGAGGCACGCCTGCGCAAGCTAGGCTTAATGAAGTCGTCCCCAAACCACGAGTCGAAGATGGCAAAGCGCGAGAACAAGAAGCCTCGCGACGAACGTCCGTTTCTGCCCGACGCGAACAAGGGAAATGATCAGTTCATGGGCGGCTTCGTACAGGACGACCATGTTCCGTTCATGGCTCGCGGCGTCGAGATTCTGCATATGATACCTACGCCCTTCCCGCATGTGTGGCACACTATCGAAGACGACGGAGAGCACTTGGATATGGATACGGTAGAGGACTGGACGAAGCTGGTCATGGCCTTCACTGCAGAGTGGATGGAGCTAGAGGGCTTTTTCGACTTCAAGGCAGAGAAGCGGAAGCAGGATGGCGAGAAGTCGGAACTGTAAGCATCTTCCCATCAACTTGAAAGCATGTAAGTTAACGTACCGTAGTGAGATACCCTAGACCCTATGAATGAATTGTTTCGAATGTATAATCGAGCTGTGCAGCGCATTGTGACACTTTTTGAACGACTCGACACCACGCTTGGTGATGCTTACAGAGACAAAGCCAAGTCATGTTCACAAAGCAGACTTCTCGCATGTCTTTGACCCGTGACTCGCTAGAGACACTTGTGTGGCCAACACACGTGGTCTCTTGCAGTTGTATTCGTAGCAATGTCTCGAGCATCACTTCCGCATTGATCTCACACTGTATGCGCTTCTAGTAACCAATACTCGTTTTTTGAAATACTAGCATTTACCCATCTACAAACATTTCACTGAACACTACCCGACCGCCACCACGATGCCAAAAGGCAAAGCCAAGAGACGCAACCCGCGACCGTATCACGGCTCTGCAGAGCCGTATGAGACTCACCAAGGCTCATCACACAGACGTGGCGGTACACACAAAGTACGCGCTGAGAACAAGACTGACTCCGTCTACGACAACTTGAACTACAAAGAGCTAGTCGAAACAGCCAAAGAGCGCAGTATCTACCGCAAGGATATGAAGAAGGTAGAGATGGCTTGGGCCTTGAAGCACGACGACGAGAATCGAAAGCGTGCTGAACAGGACGCCCGTATTGCACGTCAAAGAAAGATAGAGGAGGCAAAGAAGGAAGAGGAGAGAAAGGCTGCGGAGAAGAAGGCACAGCTCGTTGCTAAGCAAAAGAAAAGAAGAGAGAAAGAGGAGAGGAGAGAGCGCGACGAAAGCGTCAGTGACGACACTGTGAGTGATCCCGACTCGGAAGACGACGAAGACGCAGGGAACGAGTACAACCGCGAGAGATTCGGTGAGGCGCTCAGTGAGGAGTCATGGGACAGCAGTTCTTCAGAGTCAAGTGCTGCATCAGTAAACCAGATCTACGAGCCTGGATGCAGACTTCGCCTCTTCGAATGGCCCAACCAAACTATGCCATCTGTCAAACCCGGAGCTTGGGATTACAAAAGATGGTGTCCGCTGCCCTTGCCCTGTCCTGTTCCTTATGCACCTCTGAAGATTACAACGATGTATAGCAAGCAAAAGCTCATATTGCCAGGAGCGAAATACCCACCGGGTGTCGATCCCGACTTCGTACCCATCCTCAACCCCTTGGTTCGATCCGCAGCGCGTAACGGTCATCTTCTTGGCCCGCTCCGCAAAGCCGTTATCGAAAGAGGTACGGATTGGGCTCAACGCACACTCATCCAGGGCTGTAATGGACACATGTACTTCCACCTCGGCTCCAGGAACGAAACGAAAATGCTAGCCGATACATACAACAAGTGGTATCTCGAAAACAGAAAGTTGCTGCGCGTCAAAGGGAAAGGCAATGGCGATCCTAGTGATCGCGCTGCACGCCACGCGCAACGGCAGAGGAATAAGGCGAAGATGACGGCGGAGGTGTATGAGGCGTCGCAGTACAGACCGTTGGCTATGTGCTATGTGCCTGCCTACCTGGAGTATGGTGAGCTGGTTCGAGATGGTGTGGGCAAGAAGTGTTTGGAGAACTTGTTCTTCGTTAGGTTCCCCGGGTGCGATGTACCGCATTATTACTTCT